>NC_079515.1:26679739-26890861 GCF_000801105.2 Raphanus sativus | reverse complement strand
CGTCCAGCTGGACGACCTTCCAGACGACTTATTATAAGTCGTCTACTAAGTCGTCCAGCTGGACGACCTTCCCAGACGACTTATATAAGTCGTCTACTAAGTCGTCCAGCTGGAAGACCTTCCAGACGACTTATAATAAGTCGTCTACTAAGTCGTCCAGCTGGAAGACCTTCCAGACGACTTATAATAAGTCGTCTACTAAGTCGTCCAGCTGGAAGACCTTCCAGACGACTTATAATAAGTCGTCTACTAAGTCGTCCAGCTGGAAGACCTTCCAGACGACTTATAATAAGTCGTCTACTAAGTCGTCCAGCTGGAAGACCTTCCGGACGACTTAATTAAGTGAAGATGGAAAGGTACCTGACTCAAGATAGCAGCTTTCATGAATCTGCGGCCTCTGCTGCCGTCGTAAGCCAGAATCGGTGGAGACGGACTGTTGCTCTGGGTAGACCAATACTAGCACCCAATCCCGGAATAGCTTCGTACGCCCAGACCTGAAGAACTTGTATAAAGCCATCCACGGTGTAACAGCCAGTAATATCTTTGTTCCACAAAGAGTCCATCAGCACCTTAAACGCGACTCTCCCCATGGATAATTCTCAAACCTTTCTAAATCCATCACTAGCCTTGCGAGAGTAGCTCGTGTAGCGCTTGAGAACTTTTCCTTCAATGAATCCAGTGAAGATGGAAAGGTACGCGAGTCGCTTGCGATCTTCCCTGGACAATCCCCGCATCTCTTCAGTGCTGCTATTATCTGATCAGTACTTGGCCCAGCTCCCGATGAACTCCCATCATCTCCCAGAAAGAAACCATCTGTGGGGTAACTTCACATTCTGGTGTCTCAAGGTCCTCGATGTAGTCGCAGTTTAGACCAGTGATGTTTTCAAACTCTAACAGTGAAAACCTCGCAGGTTCTGGACCAACGAGACACCACATCTCGTACTTCTTCTTAATGTCCAGCTTTAACCGAGCAAGTGGTGAACCAGCCTTGAAGCCCAACCAAATCCCTGCTCCTTGAACTTGATGAAAACTCCAATCTCGACTCCTTGAGCTCTTCAAATTCAGCATCAGTGAGAGCTTCCCTAAGAGCAGTATGCAACTTCGTGTTATCCGTATGATACGAAATGCTATTGTGGGGTTCTGGCTCTTCCCCTAATGTGTATAACCTACGGGGGAGTTCTGGAATATCCATCCTTTTTGTCTGCAAAAAATCAAAAAAGACAACAATAGAAGTCAGAACACAAGCTAAATCAATCACGCCTTAATTGTTACTCCAGACGACTTAGTAGACGACTTAAATATAAGTCGTCTAGAAAGTCGTCCAACTGGACGACTTAGTTGACGACTTATATTTAAGTCGTCTGGAAAGTCTTCCAAATGGACGTACTAAGTCGTCCAGGTTGAAGACTTTCCAGACGACTTACTTACAAGTCTTCCAGTAGAAAAATTTCAAGCGGACCTGATTAGTCGCAGAAGGAGTTGAGTACTCGTCATTGTGGTTATAGATCTGAAAAAAATAAACGTGAAACGGTGAGAATGAGTAAATTGAAAGAGACAACGTTTTATGTTCATCTTTTCCACGAGTTTGATGACTTACCGGCGTTAGGGTTTACAGAGAAACGGCGCTACGGTTTACAGAGAAGAAGCGGCGGCGCTAGGGTTTAGAAGAAGCGGCGGCGCTAGGGTTTAGAAGAAACGGCGGTGCTAGCTAGTGTTTAGAGTAAGCGGCGGTGAGAACGTTGGTGAGCACGGTGGCGAGGGCGACGGTTTGTTCGGAAATAGTGGAAGCGGGGCGCTAGGGTTTAGAGGAATCGGCGGCGCTAGGGTTAGAAGAAGCTGCGGCGACAACGGTGAGAATGAAGTGAGATAGATAGCCGACGTTGAGAACGATGGTTGTTCGGAAATAGTGGAATTCGAATCGCCTTTGATATCGCCGGTGAGAGAGAACTGTTAGGGTTTCTGTTCGCGGAAAATGAAAAAAAAAAAAAAAATCACCTTATATATGGGTAAATAATCCGTTAGCTTTAAAAGTACATTGGTAAACTTAAGGTTTGGTCCGGTTTAGACGACTTATTCTGGCTGATAATGTACATCAGACGACCTAATATTAGTCGTCTGGGAACAGAAGACTAAATATTAAGTCGTCCAATACCCTAAAATGAACCCCTAAACTAAAATGACTAAATTAACTTACTAACCACGTTATAAAATCAAATTATACTTCAATAGTGTTTACTATACACAGAAACGAACACGCCTAGGTAATTTTAAAAAATTTCAAAAACGGTTTTAATGCTTTCCAAAATCTAACCCTAAGAACACATACAATACTACAACATATGTTGATGAAACATAAACTAAAGAATATCATGACTCACTACTTTCACTCATCTGGGCTGAAAACAATTGAAATTTGTTATATATTAATTTATATCTCTTAAGACATATGTTAATTACATAATTCCAATTTTTCACTTATCAAAATATTTTTACAAAATTTTAAATTATGTTTAAGAATAACTGTCCAGACGACTTAACTTAAAGTCGTCTGGACGACTTATTTTCAAGTCGTCTGTTTACAGACGACTTGCGAGGGGGTAGAAACGTAAAAAAATCCGTTTTTTTGTTTGTTCACAAGGAGATAGTTGTAATTTCAATAGCCTTTTAAGTTACTTTTGCCTTTGACCCAAGTTGGGGTACTCTTTTGGGTTTGACTCCAGTTTTGAGTCACAATTGGTAATCTCCCATATATATATGTATACAAAATTAGTTTTCATTGACATCACAAGATCAAACAACAGGATTGTTGATTCCATCTTAATTTTTTGTTCCCTTTGTATAACTTATGATATATTCATGCAGATTATGAATTATATGTTGTATCTCGACCAACACTACAACAAATATGGCTTTTCATAGCATACAGATAACGCTATTAAATGGTATTCATAGCGGTTTTATAAATGCTATAAAAATAAGACGCTATAATAGAGTACCTATATACAATAGCGTTTTAGTATGCCGCTATCATAGAATAACCTTTCATAGCATAATTATTTTGATGTGGTGCAGTTATTTATTACACATTATCCATGCTATAGAAAATTATAGAACAACTGTTCTTATATGCTGTATTGAATTTACTAATAGAAAATAGTCCGTGTTATATTAAATTTTGTAATAACATTATCAAAAATAAATATTTAAATATTTAAATCGAAATTTATTTCATTAAATTAATTATTTTTTTATCTAATTATAAATTTAAATGGTTACATATAAATCTCGGTTTACAAACTGACCAAAATTAAAAAAGAAACCGAGTAAATCAAATAAACTTACACTAAACCACACAAACCTACAATAAACAAAAACCTAAACCTAATCCATAGTCAAGCATCTCTTCAGCCTCTTAGCCGTCAACTTCAGCCTCTTCGCCATCCTCCTTCGCGGCGAGTTTCCGGTGGAGATGCTGGTGGATTTGTCTTCTTCCTCCTCAAAGCCATCAATTTATTCTTCTTCTACATCTTCCTCGGACAAATGGACCACCACCGAACATCATCTTCTCTGCCTCATTTACCTTCGTTTACCAGAAAAAAAACAAAAACAAAATCATAAGTAATGAAAACAGAGAGAGAGAGAGGAGAGAGAGAGAGAGAGAGAGAGAGAGAGAGAGAGAGAGAGAGAGAGGTGAGATAGAAGAGACTCGGCGCTCTTCTTCTCCGGTGAGCCTCGGTGCCGCGTCCCAGCGAGTCTCAGTCTTTGTCGTTTCCATTATCATCTTCATCCTTACCAGATCTGAAAAGTAAGACATGAGAGAGTTGGTGAGTTACAGAGATGGGAGAGATGAGAGTGAGAGAAGATGAAAAGAAGAAAAAAAAAGTGAATGAATGTCGACAGAGAGGAGGAGAACCAGAAAAGAATAAATAAAAAGAATAAATTTCAGCCCTTGATTTAATGTAATCCAACAGTTGAGAAGGTGATCCTTGCATATGGATCTAATTGGCCAAGATAACTTTATCTTTCTTTTTTATTTTCTTTTGTTTTGTCTTTCTTTATTTGGTGATTCTTTTTGTATTCTTTTAAGTTATGTTTATTCAAAATTTATATTTTGCAGTCTATAATTTAAATTTAATATTTGTACTTAGAAAATATACTTGTAGTTAATTTAAAGTAGGATAAACTGTGAGCAAATATAAAGTAGTTAGAATATTAACAAAGTTTTAAGATTAATATTTATGTTAAAGTGTTTTGAGTAAAAAAATTGGGTTTGGTTTAATATTTGTATATTTTGAAAATTTGAGTGTAGAGCTATTTTTTAAGATATTAGATGTAAGTAGAGAATATTAGATTGATGTTTAATTTATGAATTTAAATATATGGGGTTTGGAGTTAGGGTTTGGAGTTAGGGTAAGATTTAGAATCTCGGATTTAAAATCGGAGATGATGATGGCTGAATCGAATTGGAAACTTGGTTAGGATGAGCGACGAGATTAATGTTGGTGAGCGACGAGGAATCGAGTCGAAGATGGTGGAGAGAGCGTTGAGCTCGATGTGGAGAAGAAGAGAAGACGAAGAAAACGAAAAGCCCTTTTTTCTAATGCTATGAAAAGTAATGGGTTTTGCTAATTGGCCGCGAAAACTCTTTTTTTTCTAAGTGTTTGTGCTAAGTGTAAAAACTCGGGTGATTAGTGAGTTTTTAATCCCGCTTAACTGATTTTTCGGCATAGCATAAGTAAAATGCTATAAATTTGTTATCCAGACTTTCAATTACCTTCCATAGCAGTTACGAAAATTGTGCTATTATAATCTGCTATCAATACCTATATTTGTTGTAGTGCAAGTTATAAGTGGTAATATTAAAATAACAAGGATAAGTCGAATATTAAGTGGTGATATACTCACTTGATAACACAATTTTAGTAATATTAAAATAACAAGGATATTTGTATTCTCTTTAATTACAAACTAAAAGACGAATGTGAACAATAGTGTTAGTCAATTCCTAGAGTTCACAACATCAATCTCTGTCTATGAAATATGAAAATATGAAATATGAAACTAGTACATTTCATTCACATTAAAAATATTATTTGTGAAACATTATTTATAAGATATACATCCATTACTAAAACACATAAGAGGATGAAATAATGATATATATATATAGTAATAAAAATTAGTTAAACCATGCTTGAAGCTCCTTGTTGAAGGAACCATTTATTTTCTCATAAACTTTTGGAGCCATCGATTTAGAAAAACAAAGACTATGATCACTTTGGAGGCGGCTTGATTGTGACATGGTTCCTGGCCTCAACTTGGTTCGCGATCATCATTACCATCATCATAATGGTGATGAAGGAGGCGATCAGGGTTTTCTTTCTATAGCCATTGTTTTATAAGCTCTTAATGGTTCTTGTTTTTTTTCTTCTTTTTTCTTGATAGTAATCTAAGATCAATAAACCGACGTATTTATATGTAAAACAAAATTCTATAAACAGTAAGTTCCTAATTTTAAACTTTTTTGAATGTTTCAGTTCTTTTATTAGATATTGGTCAAATGATTACCAACTTTTTTTAGATAAAAATCTAAAATAGTATTGCATAATTTAAGGAAAGTATTCATGTAAAATATTACAAAACTTGTCAAGGAAAATTACGACCACTAATTTTTTACTTCCCAATTTTTGCAAGCAACATTTTTTAGTTTAGACAAATCTCAAACAGATTAAAACCTGATTGGTAGCAGTATGCTGTAGAATTCTTATTAATTAATAAATGATTGATTGAAAAGTAGCAAAATAATTTAAAATTATCAAAAATTAGTATATATTATATCTATTTAAAATAATATATATTAATAATAAATTTGTTCTTGAAAATAATGAATCTTATTTAATTATATAAATTAAATTAATTTCAAATATGATTATTATTTTTAAAATAAATGTAAAAATTATTATTTATTTAAAATTTATTTTTGGGTATAAAAGTAATTTTTGACGTTATTAAATAAAATAAATAAATTGTATATAGTTTATATATAAATTATCATTATTTATTTATTGGTAAAACAGCTAATGATTTATATATGATATTATCTTAAGAATAATATATGATATATGATTGATTTATTTCTAAATAATATATCCCCTATACTATATTTGAGAAGTGATTTTGACACATGTCTTCTCTACAATCATTCTCACAAAAATAATATGATATAGCTACTAAAATTGATGACATGTCTTATAGATTAATATGACATGGACAATTTTTGCCACATGTCTTCTCTACAATCATTCTCACAAAAATAATATGACATGACTAATAAAATTGATAACATGTCTTATAGATTAATATGACATGGACAATTATACTTAATGTTAATTTATATTTTTGGTAAACTTTTAAAAATATGGTAATAACTCATATATTACATTTATTTTCGATTTATATTTTTGGACTTTTTTAAAATATGGTAATAACTCATAAATCATCATTAAAATAAATATATTCAATTATGGAATTTCAAATTTCGAAATATCATTTAAATTAAAAATATTTCAAAAATATATACATATTTTTAGAAAATTACAAAAATTAAATCATAAAATCAAATTAAATCGTAAAATCATTAGTTTCTTATATATATCTACAGATTTTATAAATATTTTTTAATTTTAATTTTTGAAAATTATGAAATTTTCATCCCCTAGACTATATTTGAGAAGTGATTTTGCCACATGTCTTCTACAATCATTTTCACAAAAATAATATGACATGGCTACTAAAAATGATGACATGTCTTATAGATTAATATGACATGGACAATTATATTTAATGTTAATTTATATTTTTGCTAAACTTTTTAAATATGATAATAACTCATGTATTACATTTATTGTCGATTTATATTTTTGGACTTTTTAAAAATATGGTAATAACTCATAAATCATCATTAAAATAAATATATTCAATTATGGCATTTCAAATTTTGAAATATCATTTAAATTAAAAATATTTCAAAAATATATACATATTTTTAGAAAATTATAAAATTAAATCATAAAATCAAATTAAATCGTAAAATCATTAGTTTCTTATATATATCTACAGATTTTATAAATATTGTTTAATTTTAATTTTTGACAATTATGCAATTTTACATATTTAATTAAAATAAATAGATTGAAAAATCTACCTAAGATTATAATTTTAAATATATACATGCACATTCTTAAATATATTTCAAAATAAACAAAATTGTTTTATCTTAATTTTAATGTTCAGTTAAATCAATTTAAATTAAAATATTAATAAGAAAAAGAAAATTTATAATATTAATTAAAAAATAAATATAATTTATTTTTATCTGTTAGAAAATATTTTAAAATTTTTTTACTGCACATGGTGCAGGAAAACACCTAGTGAGAGCATTAAACAAATAGCATTTTGAGAGCATTAACATCTTGTAAATATTTCTAAATGTTTGTGTGGTAAATGTTAATTGAATAATAACGAGTATAATGCTTATTATATTGCTCTGCTAATCAAGCCCAACAATATTGTAATAATGCAATGTAATCTGTTTTTTTTCATCAAATGTAATGTAATCTGTTTAGTATGCATTTGATGATAATAACTTGCACTCCAAGATAGCTTTAACTAAAGGGAACAAGATATCAAACGAGTTTTTTAGGTCGTCCCATAACAATGCACCAATGTAATGCAGGAGTAGAGATATATACTATATCAGACCAAAGTTCATGTCCTTGTTTGGTTTTAATCATGTTAGAAATGTAGTCCATGCAAAAAAAAAAAGACATTAAAAAGAAGATAAAAAGAGGGATGTAATTGAGATAACACTCTTCTTCCAGATGTGTTCTTCTTATTCACAACAAGGTTAAACAATAATGACAGTCAAAAGAGCCAATTGACACTAATGTTACCAAGCCAGATCAAAAGAGGAAACTGTGCTAAAGCTACAAAGATCAAGAGATAATGATGCCTGCTTGAGTCATAACTCCTAGCTTCCGCAAAGAGAACCCGCTTCATTGTCTTCACCAAGAAAACCCCAGTGCATAAGCAAGTCCATGGAATCAAAACATAGTAAGAGTAACCCCAGATGATCTTGCCAAGAACAGCTAAGCAGAGACCAGCGAAAGCATAGCCTGCATATGCCACAATGTCCAAGAGAGGCGATTCGCTGCTACCCAATGAAAGCAACGTTATCTTCAGCAGCATGACTTGCAGAAACCAGCCAACCATTCCTTTCACAAAAAGCCAGTTCAGCGCTTCCGGAGAAAACCTAGCACCAAGGATCAAAAGTGTGGAATTAAAAGACATAAATACATGAATAGATCTATATATAAGATAAACAAAGTAACTTACTTCCCGTAGAGTCCCAGTGAGAAACCAGCAAGAACAAGATAGGTGCCAAAGGCCATGAGGGGAATGTATAAGTCTGGGGCATTAATATCATATATAGGAGGCTTGTATGAAAGTCTACCCACAACTGGTTCTGAGATTCTAGTCCAATGTCCCTGACAGACAAGGTTTACAGCAAGACTCATCATCATAAAGAGCAAAACAAAACTCAAAGTAAGGCTTCCTCTTTATACCCTATGAAGGAAAGGAATCAGAACAATCTTCAACTTGTTCCTCACGTATTGATCATTCACTTGAAAATAGTATTGTGGATCGGAGAAGTAACGAGTTATCTGTTCATACCAACAACTTAAAAGAGTTAAAACAAATGAAACACCAAAGTTATGAATACACAAAACTTACGTTGCTCTGCACATACTCAGAGCTGGATCCGAATATTTTCTCCCCATAAGCTCCCAAGCCGCTTCTGATAAGGCCAGAGCCAGGTCCAGAGAAGGGATTGCCAAATGGGTTAGGCTGAGGAGTTTTCTGAGGAGGCATTGGCATCCCAGGTTGTGGTCCCATGTTGTTGTTATTATACATCTCTGACACTCAACACAAAACCAGAGCAAATAAAAAAAAAAGAGGTTAAATTTGAAAGCTAATACGTGACAAAGAAAGAAACTTTATTTGAACATGATTCTTGTCTAAGAGGTTTCATGCTTTTGTAACAAGCCAATCATTTAAATGATTCGCTCTCTTTAACACAAGTAAAATCGAACAAGGAATGATAAAGACAGACCTGAAATAAGCTTTGAAGGAGATGATAGATCTAAGCTAGAGCCCTTGCTTTCACGGTTGATTTTGATTATGCGACAAGTAAAGAATCTCGTTTAGATCGTGTAAGAAAAGTCGTTGTGAATCGCAACATGTTTGCTCTTCTTCATCGCACAGCCAATAGAAGTTTGACACGTCCTAATTTACTTTTCGTTATTTTATTTTATTCGAAATAAGTTTAGGGTTATTAATGAGAGAACTCGAAAGTCGAGGAGTTATATTGCACTTTTCCTAAAATAAAAATAAAAAAGCGTCAAAGTCGGAAGAAGAGAAAGTTTCGAGTCTGTTTCTGTGGGGAGATGGAGGTTCCAAGCTGTGAGAAGATGCTTGAGTGTATGAGCTCTTGTCTCTCTCAGATCAAATGGCGAATCAAGCCCACTTCCAAACGCCGTCTCGAAATAGGTTTCCCTTCTTCCGTTCTCTCTCTATGGTGAATTGAGAAAATATATTTTGATTCCTTTGAGTTTTTATTGTGTATCTGATGATGATGCGTTTTGATTGCCTTTGTTTGGTGGGTTTTATCATTTTCATCATAAAGTTTGAAACTTTAGTAATTAGCATCATTATATAGATCGTTCAAATATCAAACACTTGACTCTTGTAGTAAGTAAAGTATGATCTCAGTTTCCCCTTATGATTTGAATTTGTAGATGTGCTGGCACTATGCACGGGGATGAGACCAGTTGTGATGATTGACTATGGTGGCAAGTTGCCTGAGCTTCAAGACCGCTTGCTTTCCCTTCTTGAGCTTCTCCAAGAGGTTGTTAGTCTTCATCTCTTTCTTCTTCAAGCAACATTAGTACTTGGAGTGTGTCTGTCTGTATGTGTGTAGCTGACTTTGTGTCCTCTTTAGGGTTTACCAGTCTTTAAAGATCTGAGGGTTATGGTGATAGAGGATATGATTTACCTGATAAATGTGAGAATACTGCCCAAGTGGTTGAGTTCAGAACCTGAGTTGTTCTTCGTCGACTTGGAACAAGATCCTCCAAAGGTTGTTCCTTTTTTATAAAAAGCTTTCTGTCTTTGTTTCATGCTCTCATTCTTGCTTTTTTTTTGTTTCAAGATGGTTGAACAAAGCAAGGAAAGCAATCTTGGGATGCAGCTTAGGTCGATTCAGAAGCTATTCTCTTCCACATTTCCTTTAGATGGGAGCAACAATGATACCAAGACATCACTTGATGAAGCCAACTCTTCTCAGTCTTCTTTACTCATCGATCTTAGCTGTTGTTTACAAGACACTAAGGTTACAATCCCAACATTAAACGGGTATATTTTCAAAATCCAACTCTTTCTTCATTCATCCACCATATGCTGTCATCATAGTTTTTATTAAGCGTTGGTCTGTGTTATCAGATGGCTTCTGGACTATCCGGTTGTGTATTTATTCGGCACAGATCACATTGAAGAAGCAATCTACAACCTCTCAACCAAGTCTCTCCGCATCTTCAAAGTTCTAGTACAAAGGTTAGCTATTGTATATATGTTCTAAACTCTTAGCTTTCTGACCATTGTTGTGATGTAACTTAAATATCTTCCAGGAATGGTGCCACTGAGAAAGACTCTCTTTTAGAAGAGCTAACAAGGTAATGACTTCAAAGCCGAGATGCTTACTTCGATGCATAAACAACATTGCATCTGTAAAACTCAGTTTTGGAAATTGGCTTTGCAGTTTTTCGGTGCCATATGATCTGAGTATGGGAGGAAGCAAGGAAGTGTGGGCTGAAGCATTTCTGGAGAGGATGAGTTCAAGGTGGGAAGAATGCAAACACATTTGGAGTTCTTTGGATTTGCAAGTTTCTGAATGTTATCCTCAAGCTATTGTTCTTTAAGGCTTTCACTACTTAAAACAATCGTTACAATCGTTCAGTAAACTCTGGTAATGAGTTCTTATTTAGTTTATAGTTACCCAAAATACAAACACCCCTAACAAGATCAAACAGTTCTCTGAACACTGAACCAAAACAAAAGGGAAGAAAAAGGATCGACTGCTCTGTTTCATTTGTCATATTCTCTATGATTTTAGGTAGGACTGGACGTTCGGGTACCCATTCGGGTTTCGGTTCAGTCCATTCGGTTTCGGGTTTTCGGGGTCAAAGATTTCAGCACCATTCGGATATTTCTAAATTTCGGTTCGGGTTCGGTTCGGATCTTTGCGGGTTCGGTTCGGATTCGGATAACCCATTTAAAATGTTTTTAAATTTTCAAAATTCATTATATACTTTAAATTTTCAAAATCTATAAAAAAATAATATATTATATATAAATTTTCATAACATATATGTCAAAATACCTTAATTTAACATATAAATTGGTTTTCTTTGAATATTTGGATAAAGAATCAATAGATATTTAACTATTTTGGTGTTTTCAGTATACTTTAGCTATTTTAAACATTTACTTTTGACTATTTGCATATATTTTCCGAGTATTTTAGAAAACTTAAAGGTATCTTATATATTTTTAATATTTTTAATATACATTATATATAAAAATAATGTATATATTTAAGTATATAAATTTATTTCGGATACATTCGGGTACCCAAAATATTTCGGTTCGGATCGGGTTCGGTTTCGGTTCTTTAAATACCAAAATTTTGAACCCGTTCGGATATTTAATCAATTTCGGTTCGGGTTCGGTGCTACTTTTTCGGATCGGGTTCGGTTCGGTTTTTCGGGTTCAGATTTTTTGCCCAGCCCTAATTTTAGGTTTAGTCAATATTTTTTATAATATTTTTAATAATATTTATCTATTAGATAGTGAACAGTTTTAAGAAAAATATGATAATTATTATCTATACAAATATTTGATATTAACTCATTAATGTTTTATAAAAATTATGCTCTTGTCTGTCATGAAATGATTATATCTATATTTTTGATATGAAAAAGATTATATACTTTGAATTTGCTAATGAACTCATCAACAGTATATATAGTCTATCACTTTTAATTAATTAGTGTTTAGTTAAAAAGAATTATGTTTTCTAACAATTGTAAATTTTGCTAATATGTGTTACCACAAACTCATGTTTATGTTCTACATATATACCAAAGAAGTATCCGATTACATGTCTGTATGAGAAAATATAAAAAGTTAACTTACAAAAAAGATGAATATTTTAAAATATTATAAATCATGTAAACATTTTCAAAAAACAAGTGAATTTTCTTACTTTTCATTTTCTCCATGGTTTTCGAATAAGTCACTAGTTTAACTAATATTATTATTTAAAATTTTATTATTAATATAGTATTATTTAAATAAATATATTTAATATATACACTTATCATGGTATTTAGGATATTTAGTTAATAAATAAATATTAGCAATATCTACATATAGCAAAATAATTACATTTATCTTATATTTAGTTTATGAGTTCAGTGACAAATATTAAAGTATGTTTTCTAATTCTTATTGGATAATATAATTTTTAATAAGATTTTAGATGATCTAATTTTTAATAAGATTTTAGATGATTTTAATAAATAGGAGAATTTTAAGTGATTTTTGTTAAATCACTCTAAAAATTACCTAAAACCATAAATTTGAGTTTAATTTTTAACTAAAATATTCAATCCAAACAGACAAGCACTTTAAAATCACCTGAAAACTTTAAAACTTCACATTTAAAATATTTGTAATAACAGTGGATTTTATTGTATTTTATGAAATGTCAATTCAGTAACAATGAATTTTAAATTATTATTTTAAATTCATATTTGAATAACGATAAATTTATCATTTTAAAACAATCACTTCAAACTCTCATTTTAATACACCTTATGAATTGTTATTTATAATTTATTATATAATTAAAACAAACTTTATGTTAATATTATTCGAATTATATGTTATATTCGTTAACTGATTATAAATTAATAAAATAAATTACTCAGAAACAAAAATATACTTTTAAAAGTAAAATAATTCTTATATACTGTGTTGTTATATGGAAATAATATTTTCTATTATAGAAGTTAAAAATAAGATATAAAAATTATAATTATATATCAATCAAGAATAAGTTTTTGTATAAATAGATTTTCTGAAACAAATTTTATATTAATAATGTTTGATTTATATGCTATGTTTGATAGTTGTTTATAAATTAATATTATAAATTTTCAAAAATAAAAACATATTTAAATGATATGTATATATTATGTTTTATCTGGAAATATATATATATTTTAAAATGTTTTATACATAGATTTCAAGAATTTTTAATTCTTATATATATATATATATATATTATGTTTTATCTTGAAATGATATATTTTTAAATAGAAAAATATATATTTAAAAATAATTAAATATTCTAAAATATTTTTAATATGTGAGTGTTTAAAATTTCAATACAATAATTTGATGTAAGAGTTTGTCACTAAATGAAAAATTTGATTGTTGATTTAAACTTTTGAGAACATAAAAAACTATTTATTCTGCTGATTTTTAAATTAATAAAACATAAATTAATAGATATTCATAAGAGTATTATGCCCATATCTGCGGACAAATACCTAGTTAAATATAGTAACTTGAAAAAAAAATATAAATTTAGCCCAAGTTCAATTCTAGTAATTTTTATATTCTACTCCATCAATTACACAAAAGTTATAGCATCAAGATTGCCAAAGTTTACCCAAAGCAATTTTCATAGTTTTAACTAGTTAAGAAGAGTTGTCAAAAAAAAAAAACTAGTTAAGAAGAAAAAAATAGATTTTAAAGAAAATTTAGTTGAGGAACAATTGTAAATTAATAAGACCCAACAGTCACATTTTCTATCTCATATATCTTTTTGTAAATTATTATTATTATCTCAATCAATAAGCACATCAATCTGGGTAATTATATATCAACTAAATGTTTTCTTGCACCATGTGTAGTAAAAAAATTTAAAAATATTTTTAACAGATACATATAAATTATATTTAATTTTTTACTAATATTATAATTTTTATTTTCTTATCAATATTTTAATATAAATTTGATTTAACTGAACATTAAAATTAAGATAAAAACAATTTTGTTTATTTTAAATTATATTTAAGAATGTGCATGTATATATTTAAAATTATAATCTTAGGTAGATTTTTCTATCTATTTATTTTAATTAAATATATTAAATAAATATGTAAAATTTCATAATTGTCAAAATTTAAATTAAACAATATTTATAAAATCTGTAGATATATATAAGAAACTAATGATTTTACGATTTAATTTGATTTTATGATTTAATTTTTATAATTTTCTAAAAATATGTATATATTTTTTGAAATGTTTTTAATTTAAATGATATTTCGAAGTTTGAAATGCCATAAGTGAATATATTTATTTTAATGAAGATTTATGAGTTATTACTATATTTTTAAAAAATCCAAAAATATAAGTCGACAATAAATGTAATATATGAGTTATTACTATATTTTAAAAAGTTTACCAAAAATATAAATTAACATTAAATATAATTGTCCATGTCATATTAATCTATAAGACATGTCATCAATTTTAATAGCAATGTCATATTATTTTTGTGAAAATGATTGTAGAGAAGACATGTGGCAAAATCACTTCTCAAATATAGTCTAGGGGATGTAAAATTTCATAATTGTCAAAAATTAAAACTAAAAAAAATAATATAAAATCTGTAGATATATATATATATATATATAAGAAACTAATGATTTTACGATTTATATGATTTAATTTTTATAATTTTCTAAAAATAAATATATATTTTTGAAATATTTTTTTAATTTAAATGATATTTCGAAATTTAAAATGCCATAATTGAATATATTTATTTTAATGATGATTTATGAGTTATTACCATATTTTAAAAAGTCTAAAAATATAAATCGAAAATAAATGTAATATATGAATTATTACCATATTTAAAAAAATTACCAAAAATATAAATTAAAATTAAATATAAATATATTTAAAGAACATCCACATATGTAAATACAAAGAAATAAAATCTATAACAAAAGTTGTCTTTTCTCACTTCTCCTATGTCTAAATTAGGACACGTGGCACTTTTATTTAAATGGTGCGTTTTGATTTGGTTGGTTACGATTGGGTTTCTTTCTAAATCTTTTGGGCTTGTCGTTAGTAATATTTAATTTCAAGCGAGCTTCTAATACCAAAAAGGCCAAGATTTAACGTAGATTTCAGATCATGCGAAGTTCAAGCTTATGCCGACAAAAGTTCCAGCTTCTCTGATCGTCGATTGCATTTCCGTTTTTTTTTTTTTTTTTTTTTTTTCCGATTTCTTCTTCTAACGCTCATTGATATTACTTCTCCACTATGCCATTTAATCAACCTCATCGAATCTCAAAGTAACCGTCTAGAGTTCGGACTATAAATATCAACTATCTCAGCCATGGACAGAAAAGCTTCGACGAAATCAAAACAAATACTCTGTTCTGTTCTACGTGTAGGTCATCGTGACCACTCTCCTCTCTGCTTCCATGTTCCATATGTCCATGGGTTTCTTGTCTTTTGTGAGTTCCTCTTCTCCTTCTTTGTGTCTGATCCAATGCTCTGCTGTTTTCATTTGTTTAACCAAGTATCAAGTATTTCAGAATCTAAAAATTTGGACTTTTCGTGTTACATGCTCATGTTATGCTGTGATTAAATTATCTTATGGTGTTGATTACCTGATTTAGTTAAGTATAAAATTTACTTATACAATAGCCTGATTTATGGTGATTCCTAACAAGTTGGACAGTATAAAAAGTTTTAGTCTAAAGACACCATAGCAACAATCAAGGATGTACCAGCACAAGTCCAGGTGATCAAAATCAACAGATCTCATGCTTTATTCTAAAACAACATGGACATATGTTTACTGTATCTAAAATTTACATATTAAAAATTTAATTTATTTAATTTTGAAAGAAATTATAAGAATGAGTTATCAGAATCACGAGTTCCATATGCATTTTCAAGAGCTAGAGTCGAGATATTGCTCAATATTCACTATAAATTTTCTTCTGAATGATTTCTGATAATAATATTTGATGAAGTGGAATCTTGTTTTATCAAAAACTTCGTAAAATTTGGAAATAGCCATTTTTGTGAGATAAAACTCGTTTATATCACCTTCACTGATCAATCAAAAGTTACTTTAAAAATAAAGAATACAGACTTTTGTATAAGCATAACTAATACAACTAGCTAAACTTCGAATATTTAAAAATAAACTAAAAATCGCATAAAATTATCTGAAACATTATTATACTGATTTAAAATTATAAATAGTTAAGATAACTACATAAATAAATATAATAATCCGAATGTGAATAATTTATGTTTATTTTTGATATGCTGCATCAATATTCAATTTTGTCTTTTGAATCATCTGAAAACTCGTCCTTGTTACTAAGAATCACTGTAAATTCAATTTAGTATAATGGGTTAAGTCTTTTTTTCACATCAGATTAATTGTTATTTTTCAAATTGGAAATAGTTAGGTAACCAAATGAAAATAGAACAATTAACAAAATAAATTTTTCTGAACTTGATTATTATAATAACTAAACATTTCAAGTCCACTATACACACTCCTTTTAGGGTTTTATACGCGTTAACATTCGTTTATCAAACAGTCAACTTTGTCATCCGACCGAGGTTCCTAAAAAATTATTAGAAAAATACTGGAAGCCAAAATTGTTGACTGGTTCACATGTAGAGCTTCTTTCGTTTTTTTGAATATTGAGGAACGGTTCAAATCTAAAGATGTGGATCTAGAAGACAAATAGACAATGTTACTACAAACAAAGTTATTTACAATAACTAAAATTTCGAAAACCTCAAATTAACTAATTATATATATAGTAACTCAAAGAAATTGAAGCAGAATTAATGTTAGTGTATCTATACTATTATTTTGCAAACCACAAGGTGGTGGGCTAGTGGTCTTGAGGCAGTTCCAACGCCGATAAGGATCCAGGTTCGAATACCCCTTATGGCCACGAAATGCTTTACGCCTTCTCCAAGTTTAAATTTAAGTACGGCGTTGGTGCTGGGCCCTTGGGTAATGGGTATTAGTAACGGCTGGTTTCGGGCCAGGGGTGACTACGGGCCTAAGAATTGCGGAAAGCTACGGAAGTGACTACGGACCTATGGGTTGTGGAAAACTACGGAAGTGTCTACGGGTCTACGGGTTGCGGAACATCCCTGTTAAAAAAAAAAAAAAACTATTATTTTGCATTTGATATCATGTTAACAGTCAGACCGGATATCATGTTAACAGTCAGACCGATTAATATTGGTGATGCATAATGAATAACTAATTTAATTTATTATATTATCAATTATTGTTTTTATTTTTATTAATTTTGGGTTGGGTAATAACATAATAAATATTCTGGACCCACCATATTTGGAGTAAATATTATTTTACTATCGCATGTTTTGTTTTTTTTCAGCGATAATATTTTCACCTTATAAAAATAGCGAATAAATTTACTCTAATTTGGTGGTCCAAATTCATTTTACTCTGCTTTCTATTGCGCCAGCGGACTAACCAACCACAGCTTTAATGTTTACTGTCCAAAAACAATATAGTAAAATGTACACATAGTTACTTTTAAAATTCTTAAACTTCAAAAAACTGAACACATCTTAATATTTTTCAATGTGTTAGTGTTGGTTCACTTCAGGCATATTTTGCTTTAATTCAAGAATCTCTATAATATTATTTGAGAAATTATCTTATGTATCGTGATTACATTAGTTCTTACAACGGTCAATTACAGTGGTACTTTTAAAAAATTAAAATCTTACATTCAAATATTATTATTAAATTTTTATTTAGTTTTTTAAAAAAAAATATTTTCAAATAACGTATATAATTAAAATAAACATTTATAAAGTTTAGAAAATGAATTTAAAAACAAAAAATATGTATATACAATATGATTTCACTAAAAAGTTCAGAAGATAGTAACAGTTCATTTAAAACATATTTTTAATAACATAAAATAGAAATTTAAAGTAATAAAATACTTTCTTTATATGTATATTTTCTTATATCAAAATTATATATTTTTATATAATGTGGTTTCATAGAAAAATCACACGGATGACAAAAAAAAGAAATTAAAACAGATAATTTTGATATTGGAAAAAGAAACAATAAAAATAATTTTCAAAGAAATATAACTACTTTTTAACATCTATATATTTACATAGATGATTATATAAATTGAATAACATAAACTGATATATGTTTAATTGACTAAAAATAGTTTATAATTAGTATTATTTAAGTGTTTTATTTATTTTCCTATATTTAGTTGACTATAATATCTCATAATTACAGAAAATATATATAAATTTTAATTATATAACATGATTTCTCAAAAACAATAACAGATGCGAAAATATACCCAACAATGAATACTTGAACTGACCAAAATATTATGTTTGAAATAAGATAACTAATTAAAATGAAAACATATGTATAAATACAATCTTTTGAATTTCTGGGTGTAACTATCTTATGAATTCGAAATTAATCAATGAATTGAAATATTTCTGAATTGGTTTGCTTATTCAATTCTTAATCTATTAGCACATTAATTTATTTTATATAATTTTATCCAAAATAAGATATATTAAAAATTAAAATATTAGAAGTATTTTTATTAACGCAATTTCAGCTTTATATTTCTTTTTCTCAGAAAACATATATACAATTATAAAAACTTGTATAAATATATTTACAAATCTAATAGAATGAACCAAACTAAATAAAATTAAAATAAAAATTTAAGTGTAACTTAATTAAAAATTGTTGTTTACTTTGAAACCAAATATAAACCTCAACGATACCATACATGAATTGATCCAAATTACTATACATAGAATTGCATATCTAATTAAGATGAGAACATAATGATATTTAATATTATTTTTATTGTATAAATTATAATAACTTAAAAATTATGAACAAATATATAGATTTTTATATCCATATAATGATATCTAATACAATTCTCTTTATTCATCATAAATATAAGTAATAAAATTACTTAAACATTATAAAAAAACATATGTAAATTTTTAACAATTATTATGATTTGATTATTTTATAAGTATTTATTCCCGTGCATTGGCACGGGAGAATCACCTAGTATAAATTATATGATGAGTCAAAACATATTAATAAATAAAAAATAAAATATTAGCCAACTGTTACAGTTTAGTTATTTTGTAAATCTATATATATGCACAAGAATTCAGAATAGTATTGTTATATTAATTTATATAATTTGGAATTAGACACTTTAGTTTATTTTTATTTCATTCGTAGCACAATGTATCTAAAATTATACATATTTTACTAAAATATATTTAAATATTTAAGACAACAAACAACCCTAAATGCAAATAAGAATATTAATCAAAATTTTAATATTTTTAATTAAATTATTATAGTTAAATTCAGAGAAATAGATGAAATCCGATATTCCCAAACGATAAATAAATCGAATGTAAAAACAACAAACTGACTAGATATAACATATCTAAAATCATATATCTGATTAAATTAATATAAAATTATACATAAAACTATAAATTAATTTAAAACTAAAAGTAAATATCAATCAGTTATTAGAGTATATATATTTTATAAATATTTATATTTGTATTTGAGCACGGAAAAATCATCTAGTATAATTCATTATATGGATAAAACTCTAACAACGTGTAAACAATGTTGAAATTATAGATAGAACTATGAGTGATATATTCAGTTGTGATAAACTTTTGGTTGTAAATTATGTCTTTGATAAAAATTTAATAGGCTTTATATGTCATAGTCGATAAGTCGAAGTAATAGAATTGAATTGTGATAGTTTTTGAATTGATAATATATAATAATAGCTATTTACAAAATGACTACATCCGCATACACTTCGTATTGTTTTTAATTTAAAACTTTTTAGGCTTCGACATATAATTAATTTAATTTTAACCCCTTCAAGTTAAACTATATAAACGTGACCCTGTAAATCAATATATATATATAATATTATTTGCGAAGTAATTTTTCGCAACGGAGTTCTCACGTTAAAATTTAGAGTGGTTAGTGTCATTTATACCCTTAATGAACCAAATAAATAAATTAGCTCTAAAATAAAAGCGAATTTAAATTTTTTTATCAGATAAGTCATTAAATTTAATAATAAATAAGAATTATCTGAAATAAAAGATAATTCTTATATATATTGTGCTGTTATCTTAAAATATATTTTAATAAAAATTAAAAATTAAAAATAAAACAGAAAACATAACTAAACATGAATCAAGTAAAATTATTAATTAGATATAATTAAAAAGAGAATATTGAATTATTTTTAAGATTTAATTATTAATAATGAATATAGTGTACAAATAAATTTTGTAATAATTTATAGGTAACAATTTTCAAATGGAAATATAAACAATAATTGGTTGAAAAAAGAAAACATAAACAATAATTAATATTATACTATTTTAATTAGTAATGAATGTATTAATAAATAACTATAAAATGTTTATGCTGCATGAAAAATCAGATTTATTTAAAATCATTTTATATAATTAGCCATTAAACATGAATTAATTATAATAAACAGTATTCAAAAAGAAAAAAAACCGTTTTTGATAAAAAAGTCATGTTTACTGTATGATTATCCAAATTAGTGTTATTCTTTCAGTAAGATAATTTATGAAAATATATATTTATCATGTATAAAGGAAATTTAATTATAAATTAAAAAGTCTGTTTAAGTTGCTGACAGAAAAGATATAAATTAAAAAGTCATTTAGTGGTTTGATAATTACAAACTATGTTTTGATAAGTATAACTGAAGATGTTGATAGTTGATGAAAAATAAAATTGAAAAATATAACAAAAATTGTATATGATGTCAAAAAAAATGTATATAAAAAGATTTCTATGATATTTACATATTCTATTTTTATACAATAAAAATATATATATTGTACTGGATGACTGCATTATATAGAAATATTTTATGTTAAATTTATTATTGAGTTTATAAGTGTATGACGATATTTAATTTGCTGATTTTTAAATTAATAATACATTTATTAATAAATATAATAAATATTAGTTAGATAATTATGTTCACAGGGCGGGCCAAACACCTTGTAAATAAACAAATAACAAGGCACGTATTTTTTTTGTTTTTGAAAAAGGGCTTTCTATTTAAAATTCAAAAGTTTGATACAAATGGTTCACATTTGTGACCAAAGAAATTTAGATTTCAGAGAAGTGAAAGAGTAAGAAAACACTAATTTAGAGATACATAAAGCACAGCATAATAGTTGAAGAAGGTTGATGAAGGCAGTGATGGTGGTTCTAGTGTTTAGGACCACGACCTCGTCCCCGTTTTCCCCTTCCTCCCACCTCTGTCCATTCAAACTCTTTACCTTTAAGTGATGGTTTTATGAGTCTTCCTCCTCGAGTTCTATTTATCAAGTCATCATCTGATGCAAAAGGAGCAGCAGCTGTACTTGGACCTGGAACAAAAAGAGGTGGAGAGGAAGCAAATACCTCATCGAGAGTCAAGTTTTCAGTATGGGGACAGGTGATAGAGACAATGTGATCGGTATCCGAAGAGGACATCACAGCAGCTTCTTTTGAAGATTTAATCTCTGTCAGATCGGTCACTTCTAAATCCTCAGTAGTATCCAGTTTGTTTTTTTCACAACTTGAATTAGTCTCATTTACCGATGGTAACTCTAAGCAGACATTGTTATCTTCTTCAATAATAGAAGTCTCAGTACCTTGCTTAGTAGTGTTTGGAGATTTATGTAAGTCTTGTTCAGTACCTGAAGGAGAGAAGGTGGCAGTGTTTGTTGATGACTCGTTACTTGTAAGCGTAGTCAAAAACTGAAGGTCAGGTTGAGCCGATGTGATGTCAGCCTGTTGGTTAGAGTTTCCAGCCTCAAATGTAACCTTAGTTGGACCTTGCTCTATTGCCGACGAAGGTGTAAGTGCAAGATAAGTAGTAGTAACAGTGGAGAAAGTAGGAATAGGTACCGTTGATGTATTATTTTGATTCAAAGATGAATGAGTAGAAGGGGCGCCAACATCTGTACTTGTAGCTAAGACTTCTGGGACAATAACTTGGGAGTTCTTTGGATCAGTTGTCACATTTGTTGCTTTTACTCCTAAGCAACGATTAGCTTTATGTCCCAGCTGTCCACAAGATGTGCAGCTAGAAGGAAGCCAAGAGTAAATGATGTCTACCAAACTTATGGTACCTTCTTTGTCCTGTAAAGCTACACGCTTAGGGAAGGGCCTGTCTAGCTTGACCTCAACTAAGATTTTTGCTTCTCCAATAGATGTTGGATCTAACCAAGGCTTGCTAGTCAACATAGGTTCCCCGATGCCTGAAGCAATCCAATCAATGCCCTCAATGGAATATAGCTGAAAGGGGATGTTCTTAAGAGTTAACCAAATAGGAATTGTCTTGATTTCAGGGAGTGAGATCGTTTCTGAAGGATTCCACGCAGAAACAAACATTAAGCAGTCATCCACATACCAGATTCCTCGCGAAATTATCCAATTCCTAGTCGACTCATCGGGTATATGAAACAGATAAGAAGATTCACCAAGCTGTTTAGTGAAAATCTTACACTTTTTACCCCAAATTCGGGTAGCCATTCCATGAATTAAACCTCCTGGTGGTGCTGAACAGTTCTTGAACTGTCCAACAATGAATTCACGCTGGTGATCTAATCCCTTCAGAAGAACAGATGGCGGAATGCATACCATTGGAGTTCCATCTTCCAAGTATGTGGGAGTGGTAACCCTGTGGAGATTGCATTTGGATCGCATCTTCGATGCCCATGGATACTCGCTTGAGATAGCATGAAGATCATCACCTACTGCAGAAGATGGAGCCGAGGAATTTGCAGCTTGAGAGGAAGAGATGCGAGCTCTTTGCTTACGAGAGATGGTGGGAAGATTAGCAGTCAGAGCCGGCCATTCTTCAGACACAGGCTGTTTCGAGAAGCCATTAAGGTTATCCTTTTGTATCTGTTTACCGGTAGCGGAATTAAAGTTATCTGAGAACTTAAGCGGAGATGCCCAAGCTCCTAGATGAGGTTGAGAGGCTTGGCGTGACAATCCTCCGACATCGAGTGTCTCATTTCCAAATAAAACCTTTGAGATCGACTTTGGAGATGGAGGAGTCCTGGTTGTTTCCTTTGTCGTAGAGGATGGAGGTTGCTGGGGAAGGGGATCTTGAACAGTTAAGGCATCTTCTCCAAACAGAATCGATGAAATTGATGGAGAAGAAAGAAACTCCGTTGTGTATTGAAAGCTCCTGCTGGATGAAGGCATTAGAGAGTCCATTTTACACAGGTGGAGAAGCTCAGGTGAGGCTTTAAAGGTCGGAGATGACACCGGATCTTCTGGGAGATCCGCCATGGCAGAGAAGAGAAAGAAGAGGGTAGAGTTATAGAGTATGTCGTCGCGAGCGTGACGGAGAGATCCGTGGCTGAGCCACCGAAGGTAAAGGCGGAGGTGGTGGTTAGGTTAATAGACTTTTTGTTCTCGATAATAACAAGGCACGTATTGCTCTTACAAGATTCATTCTCAGTTTTTATCTCCAAGTTTTTTTTTTATCTCCAAGTTCTTGCTCTGTTTTTATGCTACTTCCCAAAATTCACCACTGTGTTCACGTTAAAAAATCCGAAAACGTATTAAGAATTGAAGAAATAGAAAGGACATGGATGCAGAAGGCACGCGGCACATGCACGATGCACCCACTAAATTATTAAAAAATGATAGTTTAGTACTATGTAGATATCATAAAGTTTTTTTAAGGTAATATATATACTACGTAGGCACATGCATCCAATTAGCTTTTAGGTTAAAGTTTTCATTTGATAGTCTCTGCGAAACAATTTATTGATTCCCCCCACCCCCCATGCCCCCAACTGATGTCGGATTCGTACTCCCGTGACTATAAAGACATACTATGTGTCGTGAGTGGTGGGGGTAATATTTTAAAATGCTGTTCTAAAGAAACAAAAATTCTGGGAAAAGAATAATGAAAGTTTGAATTGAATATTTTCTCAGAGCCGTTGAGAAACATTATAAATACATCCACTGAGCAGGTAAGAAAAGTAGAAAACAAATCATGACAAGCTCAAACTCATCATCAACGATGAGCATCTTTCTCCGTACCGTTGTTCTTCTCTATTCAATTTCAAGAATTTTGAGCACTTTTGCTTCTTCTTTTCCTGACCAAAGTGATATTCTTTTGGAGTTCAAGAACGAGTTCAAGATTCAAAAGCCGTGTGAGTTTCTTGATCCGAAGACGGAAACATGGGCAAACAATAGCAACTATTGCAACTGGCGGGGTGTAACGTGCGACACCAAGTCGGGCAAGGTGATCGGGCTAGACCTTAGCTGCAGCTGTCTTCATGGCCGGCTCAAACCAAACAGTAGTCTTTTTAGACTGCATCATCTCCAAAGTCTTAACCTTGCTTTTAACACCTTCCTTAATTCTACAATCCCAGCTAAGTTCAACAAACTCATGGGCTTGGAGAGGCTTAACCTCTCCGGGTCTTCATTTTCCGGTCAGGTTCCAACAGAAATTGTTCAACTAACCAATTTGGTGTCTCTTGATCTGTCTTCTTCTTTTTTTTCCGATACACCAAATACTTTATCCATAGAGGAACCATCATTTCTCAGTCTTCTTGCTCGAAACTTGAGGAACCTTAGAGAACTAGATATGAGCTATGTGAACATCTCTTCAGAAATCCAAAATGAGTTTTCAAACATGTGGTCTCTGAGATCGCTTTTTCTTACCAACTGCAACCTCCTAGGAAGATTTCCAAGCAATATTTTTCTCAAACCCAGCTTACAGCTCATTAAACTTGATTCCAATCTCAATCTTAGAGGTCAACTTCCCGATTTTCAAGGAAATGAGTCTCTGCAGGAGATAAGCATTGACGGGACATCTTTTTCAGGTACCATACCCGACACAATCGGAAACCTCAAACATCTGCTTTCTTTGAGACTTGCTAGATCCGATTTCTCTGGGAGGATTCCATCTTCACTCGGAAACCTTTCTCATCTCTCTTTTCTCCACCTTACTTCTAATTATTTCATTGGTGAAATCCCCTCTTCAATTGGTAATCTAAAACAGTTGACCGTCTTTGATGTCTCTGGTAACGAGCTCAGCGGGAACTTTCCATCTGCACTACTCAATCTGCCCCAACTACGTGTCATCGGTCTCCGTTATAACCAATTTTCAGGTTCTCTTCCACATAATATAAGCCAACTCTCCAAATTAGAAAATCTTTATGTGAATGGAAACTCTTTTGTTGGACCCATTCCTTCATCCCTATTCAACATTTCCTCACTGATTCTCATCGATTTGAGGAACAACCAATTCACTGACCTCCTCGCGATCGAGAAATTCTCCTCGTTGCCTAATTTAAAATACTTGTCTCTCGGCGGTAAGAGTTACTCGGTCAACGTCAGACCTTTTGACTTAAACCTCTTCTCGCCTCCTCTCAAACACCTGTCAGGATTATCTCTCTCCGGAATCCCTCTTTCGACAACGAACATCACTCCTGATTTTACATCACACTTGACGTATCTGTACCTGTCAGGCTGCAACATCACCGAGTTCCCCGAGTTCATTAGAAACAATCCAAACCTAGTTAGACTAGACCTTTCCAACAACAAAATGAAAGGTCAAGTACCAGACTGGTTGTGGAGCCTACCAGAGTTGTACGCTGTGGATCTTTCTAACAACTCTCTCACTGGTTTCAACGGATCCTTAAAAGGTATCCATCATTATGAGAATAAGATATCAGCCTTGGATCTAAGTTCAAATGCCTTCCAAGGACCATTGTTCTACCCATCAAGTTCAATCGGATATTTGCTTGCCTCTAAGAATAACTTCACCGGAGAGTTGTCCTCTTCGATATGTGGATTGACCTCTCCACACATCATAGATCTCTCAAACAACAACTTCGCCGGCTCAATCCCTCGGTGCTTAGAGACTCTCATGACTTCTCTAACTGATCTAAATCTCCGAAACAATCGCCTCGAAGGAACTCTTCCTCCTGACATATTTGTCAACGCCACGGAGTTGACGTCACTTGACCTCAGTCACAACCTATTGGAAGGACAACTCCCTCCATCTCTCATCAACTGCTCTACTCTCAAAGTTCTAAACTTGGAAAGCAACAAACTCAACGATACGTTTCCCTTCCGCTTGAGTTCTCTGCGGAAGCTTCAAGTTCTCGTCCTCCGCTCCAATAACTTTCACGGCAAGTTACACCGCTCTGCCTCTGACGGTGCATGGTCTGGATTTCCTCAGTTGAAAATCCTCGACGTATCACACAATGACTTCCTCGGCACGTTACCCTCTGATTACTTCCTCAACTGGACTGGCATATCATCCAAGACTGACGACAACAACAACTCTACAGAGCCAGACTACGTTGGGAGTTATGGTGGCTACAGATACTACGCTTCGATTGTGCTGATGGCTAAAGGTGTATCGATGGAGATGGAACGTATCCTCAAAATCTACGCGGCCGTCGATTTTTCAGGAAACCAGCTCCATGGACACATTCCTGAATCTATTGGTCTGCTAAAGGAACTGCGCATCCTGAATTTGTCAAGCAATGCTTTTACGGGCCATGTCCCATCGTCTCTGGCCAACCTTACGGTGTTGGAATCGTTGGACCTATCCCAAAACAAGCTCTCCGGTGAGATTCCTCCAGAGCTTGGAAACCTCCATTCGCTTGGGTGGATTAATGTTTCGCATAACGAGCTTGTAGGGTCCATACCGCAAGGCACGCAGTTTCAGAGACAGAAATGCTCATCCTACGAGGGGAATCCTGGACTTGTTGGTTCTTCTCTTAAGGACGTTTGTGGAAGTCGTAATGAGCCAACATTACAGCAGCCGGAGTCTTTACAAGATGAAGAAGAAGAAGAAGGATGGTTGAGTTGGATGGCAGCAGGGATAGGATTTGCACCTGGTGTTGTATTTGGAATCACGATCGGATACATAGTGGCTTCGTACCAGAATGAGTGGTTCATCAATATTTTTGGCCGGACCAGAACTTTTTAAAAGCTCATTTTTGTTCTTTTTCTCTAAGGGGGTTATTGGGAGATTAATTTTCATGAATTTTGGAAATTTTGAAATTCCTTTGTTATTGGTTCTTGGATTTCATAAATCTTAATAGAATCTATTATTATTGGTTTAAGAATTTTCAAAATTCATTCAAATCCATTGTTATTCAAAAAGTTTTGTTATTATAGATTCTATAATTCTAACTAAATCTATTGTTATTGGGACATGAATTCTATTCATTTTTATTCATGAGACCCAACTTTCAAAATATCATATGTATCCATGTGATTTTCAAAATCCATGTGCGACTTTTACCAAATTATGTTCATATCTATAATTCATTACATTTTGTATACCATTACACTTTTGAAAACATAATTTATATTTATAATGTTTATCATTTTCAATATATAATTATATTTATATATAAAAAAAAATTAAATAAAAAGTTTATAATAGTTTGGAAAATCATTTTCAAATTTCAAAAAGAAAATTAAAAAAAAACAAAATTTTTATAAAAATGTTAGAATTTGAAAACTATAATTCGAAATATTTTTTTAAAAATATTTTTTTATTATTCTTTATGTATAACAAGTGTGTCTCTTTAATGAAACCTCTTTTAGTAATCCAAGTTAATGAAAAGCTAGACAAATCTAAGAAAATCATGATCAAATTCTATAAGTCAATGTATATACATTTTCACAATCCACATAACTTTTAAAATCAATCAACTCTTAAAATTCACAAACTTTATACAAATTCTTCTCCCAATAACCCCCTCTAAATCTCTCTGTTGTATTTTGTTGTGTGTGTTTTAAGCATCATAAATGTATTGTTGTTTTTCAGTAAAACCAAAAGCAGTCATGTTCCCCTCTTATAATATCCAACTCTTCATCATTCATCCACTATATGTCATCTTAGTTTGTTCAAGTGTTGGTCAGTATTAGCAGATGGCTCCGGGACTATCCGGTTGTGTATTGATTCGGCACTGATCACAATTCACATAGACGGAGATGCGATCTACAACCTCTCCAGCCAAGTCTCTCCGTATCTTCAAAGTTCTAGTATTAGGTTACGCTATTATATATTTCTAAACACTTCAACTTTCTGAACATTGTAATGATGTTAAAACTTAAATATCTTCCAGGAACGGTACCACTGAGAAAGACTCTTTTAGAAGAGCTAACAAGGTAACAAAAAATTCAAAACTAAGATGTTTTTACTTTTCTTCCTAAACAACAAAGCCTCTGTGAAACTCAGTTCTAAAAAATAGATCATTGGATATGCAAGTTTCTGAATGCTACCCTCAAGCAATTGTTATCTAAGGCTTTCACTAAATAAATCATTCGTTCAGTAAAATTTGGTAATGAGTTTTAATTTATGAAAGTTACTCCGAAATACAAGACCCTTAACAGAATCAAACAGTTCTGCTAACACTGAACAAAAAAAGCAAAAGCAAAAAAAAAAGAAAAACGTGAAATCTAAAAACAAGACATGGTGTAGATCAGTTCCCATTCAGGAGACTCTGAGCCTCGGCCTCTGTGGGAAGAGCTGGAATTGCTCCTTTCTTTGTAGTCGTAATGGCTCCACATGCATTTGCAAACCTAAGCACTTCTCTAAGACGAGCTTCGTCCTGTTGTTTAAAGACACAAGAAGACAGTCAATAACCGAAGTCAACCATTCCTAGAGCGCCCAGACTAAATCTGATGTTATGTTTACCTCGAGAACAGCACGGTCATCGACAATGTTGCAAAGCAAGGCACCAACATATGAATCACCAGCACCGGTTGTGTCCACTGCGTTCACACGGAAAGGATCAACAGATCCACGAAAGCCCTGTAAATCATACAAGCACAAGAACACAGCTTAAGTAACGGCTAATGGTATATAGTCAAAACTCTTCAAATTGATTTACCTTGGTGTAATAATTACAACCCTTTTCACCCAAAGTGACCAAGAGAAGTTTCAAGTTATCATGCCACAGAGACATAGCAGTCTCATCATCAACATTATCAGATCCAGTCAAGAACATAAGCTCTTCGTCACTGACTTTGATCACTTCAGCTTTGTCCCAGATGCTAAGAATCTGCTCCTTAGCCTCCTCCTTCGAGGGCCACAAAGGCAGCCTCAAGTTTGGGTCATAAGAAAGCAACGCTCCTGCTTCTTTAGCCACCTCCATGGCCTTCAGGTGAGCAGATCGACATGGCTCAACTATGAGACTTATTGATCCAGAGTGGAACACCTTAGCCTGTAATAAAACAAAACAGAACACTTTGTAACCAACCAAAAAAAACAGAGTACCTTGAAACCTAACTTGACTTTTACGTTAGGTTTGCCAACAAAACAAAACAGAGTTCTTCATAAATCATAACCTATCCCCAAAAAAACAGGGCATTACATAACCTAACTTGACATCCACGTTATGTTTGTTAACAAACGTTACATACACTAGTTAACTAAAAGTTAAGAGTAACGTACAGATCTGATGAGATCGAGATTAAGCTCATCAGGACGGAGGAGCATGTCGGCGCTAGGGTTCCGGTAGAACATGAACTCACGTTCACCGTCGGCTCTTAGCGTCACGAACGCTAGTGCCGTCCTGGCTCCAGTATCGAAGTTGATTCCTTCGGCCGAGACGCCGTTCTGTTTCAAGATTCCGGCGAGCATGTGACCAAACTCGTCATCACCGAGCTTTCCAACGAAAGCTGCACGCCCGCCGAGACGTGACACGGCGATGGCCACGTTGGCAGGTGCACCACCGGGGGCCTTGATGAAGCCAGGAGCTTCAGCGAGGGATACGCCGGAGACGGTGGGTACGAAGTCGATGAGCATCTCGCCGAAGCTCACGATCAAGCTTTTCTCGCCGTTGGATGTAGACATTTGTGGTCGGAGTTTGTTAGAGAATTACAGTACCGAGGGAGAGATCAGGTTTTGGATATGAGATTTACTTAAACAACGAAGGAGTGTTTATATAGAAGTGTTTAGGATCACTTTGTCTAGTCAAATCCACTAGACGTTTCAATTAAATTAAATTAATTAATGAAAATCTATTAGATTTATCCATATAAAAATCGTCAATTACAGATATATCGGAAATTGTATTTGGTAACTAATTGAATTCGTAATATTCGATTCGGATTTCTTGCTGTTTAGTGAGATCCACGTTACGTGTTTTGCAAGGTTTACTAGGGATTGTTGGATAAAGATAGATAATCCTCTTTTAATTCATTCCGATTATTTCATTTATATTATTACTTTCGTTATCGATAATACATATTTACTGGATATCATCTCATCAAACTCTTAATTTACTAAATCGAAAATACTCATGTTTGATTTTTTTTCTTTTTAGAAACTGGATTAGGTTTGACTTATATGATCCTTATCCTTTTATATTTATGAGAGATCTTTCGGCGAATCAGCACCGTTTGATTTACTTTTCCCCAAGTTACGAATATTTTTGAATTTACCATTAATGAACGGAATTTACTTCAATGCTTAGAGGTTACATCAATTTAAGTTATTACTAATCGGTATGTAAATGCTAAGTAACGGATACGACCAAAAAATGTATTTAGTAATACATGCTAATTTAGTTATATCTACGTTTAAATATATTCATCAAAATTAAATTAAATAGAAAATATCATTCAAATAGATTTTTATAAACATCTTAGAACACATATATTACGGCTCGTCTTTACAGGATGATCGGTTTTGTCAGGCCTTGTGCTCTGATTGTTGCTGGTAGGTGGGAGGTGGGCTGTGCTGGAAAACACACTTTTTATCTTGACGTATGAACGTAAGACTGGTCACGAATGCAGCAAATAATGTATATTTGTCATGTCTGCCATATTCTGATGTGGACTTCTAGTTTTTGGGTGTTGTAGCTAATGTGATGTAAACGTTTGTTCTAATTTGGATTTATACACCAGCTTCGGCAAATATCAGTACAACTATTTGATAGTAAAAGTTTTGTGTACTCTCACATAAATCCATACATGGATGATAGTAACTCTTTTGCATGTTGCTAAGTATACTATCATACTGAAAATCATGTTGATTTGTATCAATGGTTAATACGTGTATATACGCTCAACAAATGTCACTAAATGTAAGCGTAGCTCAGAAATGTTTCAAGAACAGTATTACCTTCCTAATCATGTATTTGCATGAGATTATAGGAATTGTTTATACATAAGGGATGATTGTATAGAATAAAGATAATAAAGGGATCGACTTGCAAAACTAACAAAAGTAGTGGACATACCGGTCTAACCGGTGCGTCGGTCGGCGAGAATTACGCTGTAAAAATCTAGAAAAGCAAAACTAAAAGAGGAATTATCAGAGGAGGAGAAGCGCACAGTAGGAACCATAGAGACGGTCCAACCCTAGATTAGATGAACGGTGAGTTGACTTCTTTTCCATTATCGACCCACTCATCTCTCGCCACGTCATAAGCTTTGTAATCCATACCCTGAACCGGCATCCTCTCTGTCATCGAAAAACCCAATTCCGCCGCCGGCGAATCCTCCCCGGGAAAAAAAAACTCTGACAGTAAGATTGCTTTTATTCCTTAACCGTTGCTTAGTTCCTCTTAACATCTCAAAAAAGTTCGATACTTTCTGATGATTTACGGTAACTCTCCATTGCTAAAAAGCTTGAATCTTTCAATAGATTCATCTCAAAGACATGCTTAGGCCTACCTTAAAGAAAGGGTTTCAATAAAGCTTTGTTTTTTTTTGTGTTGTTGTGGGGGGACTGAGACCACGTGTAGTTAAGCTTGTCTTGAAGGTTGTTTTGTAAAAGAGGATAAAAACTTGTACTTGTTTTTTTTTATAGATATCTCATATGTGTGTAAGAATGTGTTTTGAAACCACTAGTAGTTGAGATTTGTCTTAAAGGTTTCTTGTAAGAGTGTAAAATCTTGTACTTTGTTCTTTGATAGATGTGTCAAAATGTGTGTCTGAAACAACTTGTAGTTAAGCTTTGTATTAAAGGTTTCTTTTGTCAAAACTTGTACTTGGTTCTTTGGTAGATCTCTAGTGTGTACAAAAATGTGTTTTTGCTCACTTGTTGGTGGGTTCGTTCTCTTTGTACGAGGTTGTTTATCTTCTTGGTATTGCAGTGGATTTCAGGATTGATAATGGTGATGCTGCCGGCATGATAATGGAGATTCCAGTGGAGAATCATAATGAAATGGATGAAAGCTCTGGTCAAGCAATGACTCTTGAGCAAGACGACGAAAACCATAATGAGATAGGTGAAAGTTCTAATCAAGCAATGCCTCTTGAGCAAGACGAGAAGGTAGATCCGGATTCTATCCCTCTGGATGTTTCTGATATGGCGGAGGAGGAGGAGGAGGAGGTTCAAGGTGATGAGCCTTATGTCGGACAGGAGTTTGAATCTGAAGCAGCTGCACATGGGTTTTATAACGCTTACGCTACGAAAGTAGGGTTCGTCATCCGAGTTAGCAAACTGTCACGGTCAAGGCATGATGGATCTCCCATAGGAAGGCAACTTGTTTGTAACAAGGAAGGGTATAGGTTGCCTAGCAAGCGTGACAAGGTTATTAGACAAAGAGCGGAGACGAGGGTTGGGTGTAGAGCAATGATTTTGATTAGGAAAGAAAATTCTGGTAAATGGGTTATTACAAAGTTTGCCAAGGAGCATAACCATCCTTTGATGCCTGGAAGAGTTCGAAGGGGTTGCATCTATGATCAGTATCCGGTCAGTTCTTTCTCTTATCAGTTGTTATTTGGCATTTTCATGTGTGCTGGTTTGATTCTGATTCTGCTTCTTTCTCATTTGGTACTTGTTAAAGAATTGAATCCTGAGAGGTTTGCTTTCCTCATTTGCAGAATGAGCATGACAAAATCCAGGAGCTGATGCAGCAGCTAGCTGCAGAGAAAAAGAGAGCTGCTACTTACAAAAGACATCTGGAGATGCTCTTTGAACAGATTGAGCAGCACAATGAAAGCCTTACTAAGAAAATCCAGCACATTGTAGACAATGTGAGGGATCTGGAACAGAGAGATCATCAACAGAACCAAGTATAGTCTTAGTTTGATTAGGAGATAGGTCTTCTCTTCTTTATTCGCTTCCCCATTCTCTCTCTTTTAATAAACATTTGTCTTATCAAGAAACAAAGAGCTTGCAATTACCTTCAACAAAGTTTTGTTATTTCTTCTTATGTTCCAACATTGAATTGGGTGTAAGTGTATATAAGCAGGTGATGGTTTTTAAGCTTTATCAAAATTCTCTGTATGATCCTTAGCAATATGTTTAAGAAGACAACACTGAAAGTGATGATTCAAACCAGCTTGACTGTTTGACTTTTTATCCACTTGTGTGATCAATAACTTAAGATTTTTTTGTTACTTGACCTCTAAGTAAGCCATCACCCACGTTAGATCGGCTACAAATAATAAACCCATCTTCGTCCAATAATCAATCTATCATTACATGTGTGGTTCTGTTTACAACACTTGGTGTTTCAAGCTGGCAAAGTCACGTGGCATGCACCATTCAGAGTTGTAGGAAAAAAACAAAGAGTGTTGTTTAAACAATTCAGCTCAAGATTAAACAAAGCATAAAAATGAACTATTTACAGAGTAAAAAGGGACCAAATCAGCTTAATCTGATTATGATCTATTGCTAAACCCACCAGACTTCATCATCTGAAGAAACTCATTGTAATTGACTCTACCATCACCATCTTCATCAACTTGAGTAATCATCTCTTTACAACACTTTAGAGTTTTACCTTGCTTGAGTCCCAAGGAAGCCATCACAGACTTTAACTCTTCAACGCTAATAAATCCATCACCGTCTTGATCAAACACATTGAACGCATCTCTCATATCCTCTTCCTCTTTCTCTTCGACGATCGAACCGTAAAGAGACTCAAACTCGTTGATGTCTACACAGCCATCTCCATTTGCATCCATCTTCTGGATCATCTGGATCAGATCTTTGTCTGGCATGAAGATACCAAGATTCTCTAAAGAATCATTTAGCTCTTCCTTTGTGATGCGACCGTCTCCGTTCTTGTCAAACATCTGAAACACTCGTTTAAGATCCACCGGCTCTGTTCTCAAAGAACATTCCGATTCAGGCGGTGGTGGGATCTTGTCTTCGGTGTACCAAGAAGGAGGGAAGAGAACTCTAAGCTTCTTGGGAACCAAACAGAGAAGAAATGAGTTTAAGAGATTGTAGAGAAGAAAGACTCTCACCATAACTCTTGACGTTTAAGAACGGAGACTCAAGAAAAAGGAGCTTTGGTGTTCTGTTACACAAGAGAGACTTGAAGTGATATTGTCTCGAGGTTATATTTTATAGAGGGGGAGAGAGATATGATGCAGTTAATATTAATAATTTGGGAAAAGATATTTTCTTATGTAAAATCTTTTTTTGGTACAACCGTTCATTACCCTCGACGTTACCTCTTTGCTTGGTATTTTAACCTTTTGGAGTCTAGAAAAAAAATTGAAAAGTATTTTCATACAGTTTCCAGGACAAAGTAATAATTTTTATATAATAAAAGTGTAATAAAGATAGCTATACTTTATGTTACTTAAACACTAAAGAGTGTGGAAGCCCCCTTGGTCCAGGTCTGAGATTCAAACCCCGAGATCTTCAGTTTGGTGCATGACGTACCATTGAACATGGATCTCATACATAGGACGGTTCAGAATGGTGCAGTCAGGCAAGTATTTTCACAGGGTGGTAGAATTGTCGGCTGTAGAATCATCTTTGTAATATTTTCATCGTTGTAATAGCATAATTAATCGATAATAATCGATTCAAACATTAAAAAAAAAACACTAAAGAGTAAGACTCTAAAAGTCTAAAGTCTCTAAACAAAATACAAACGCTACTTGACCAATTTGGATTTCATAGTGATCTATAATACATGCAATTTCACGTTATCTTTGTGTCAATACATATTTAAAAAACATTTTGCTATCTATATAAAAGTTAAAAGTAGATTTTGGTGGAGTTTCTTTAGTCTATAAAGAATAATAAACGAGTAAAAGAGACAAGGTAAGTAGTTGGAAATTTTAATTTTAAATTATACAAGTTGGAGAATACGCGTGAAGAAGGTAGAGAGTTTAAAAATGAAGGAGTATTCAATTTTATTGTATAGAAATAAAAAATCAATAATTATTTGTTCCGTTAACGCGTTGTTATAATTGTTGATGTTTGGTTCTTGTCCCCATGTATTGCTTAATACATTAAAACATGAGTATTAGTGCAGCTTTAGCACATGTCACCAAAGGAGAGGATGACGGCCGTTAGAATATGACCATTAGTCATATGAATATTGGAACAAGTAAAACATATTATAAAGTTAACGTATAAATACTGGAATCAAGCGAAGCAAATGCAGTGGAGCAATCTTATAGTATAAACACTAAGTTATAAATATTTTTGAAAACATATGTTGAGTACGTTTTCATACACTTGTTCTTATCTGTAAAACTTGTATTACCAACTGATGTTTTGTTTAAGCATAATAAAAGTAAAAACATAATTCGTACATAATAGTATATGAAAACTCTGTAGATTCTGACGGGGTGTATAAACCTGCAAGGGTACCCAATCACACTTGCGAGACTACTCGTGTTATAGTTGTCTTCCAGCTCATCCAAAGCCACTACTACTCATGATCCTTGATTCTCACTTGTTATTTATTAAAATGTAATTAAAACTCACAAACTGCCCCACGGTGTAAAAAACTCTTAATTTTATAACTACGCAGCTAGTACTTTAACAAGTTTTACTTCTATATCTCTGACATGTTTGTTCTGAAATTAAAGTGGACGATTGGAGCGCTAATCCCAAAATTCACAACAAAAATCACTTTACTATTGTTCCACTATAAGCTGGTTATATTGAAAAGGGTTTTGGATTGTTGGTTAATTAAATATATGATTAAATGCTGATAAACCATGCAATATAACCAAACATACCGGATACCAGAATCAGTTGAATCTATCTTATTAAAGCTGAAGTACAAATTCGGTGCGTTTGGATACTTATATAAGATTAATAAAAAAAATTGGTGTGTTTGGTTATAGCTATAAAAAATGGAGTGTTTGGAAACTTGAATAGTAGTATCTATTAATTGTGTTTCCATATTTCACTTAGTTTAACAATTTAATTAATTATATTACCTTAATAATAAATTACATCATTAATTATATTACCATAATAATAATAGTGCATATTTTTATTTATTAGTTAATCAATATTAACTTTGTGCCAATTATAAAATCAAAAATGCTAAATAATTAGGTTTTACATATGATTAAACATTTGGTTTATTTTATTTTACTAAAATATTTTTATTTTGGTTACAATCGGTGGAAAATTACGTACCCAAAAACATAGTTCAAAAATATGTTTTGTGAATAAAATAATAACTTAAATCAAAATACTTAAAATGTCCTACATTTATTGTCACTTAATTTTCCACTCCATATAATTATTTTACTTGATAAAAAAACTTTTTCTATTTCACTTAATTTAGCAAAACACATAAAACAGTTTTTTTATTAATTTATATAATCATTTAGACATGAACATTATCTGTCTATTTAGGTACATGTTGTTCTTTTCGGGTATCCTTTTTTTTTTGGTAACCAAGTCCCGCTTGAATATTATAAACTTATGTGTGGATTTTGAGTTGGATCATTCTAGATCTGGATGAATTCGGTTCTGATGTATAGGAACCTAAAAATATCTAAATAACCAATATATCTAAAACGGGTTCGGATATTTGTAACAAAAATAACCATATAACCTGATTCGGTCCAGATCTTTTGAGTATCGTTAGTTACCAGATCTTTTGAATGTCGATGTATAAAATTATATTTCATGGGCCAATTTAACAAAATATTAATTGGTTCAGTTGAAATAAATATATTTTAAAAAATTATATGAACTGAAAAAATCACTATAAGAGTACTTACATTTGGATTCAAATCATTTTTTTAATAACAAACTACACAAATATGTTGATTTGTATACAAATTTAAATTACAATGTAAATATTTAATTGAACACAATTAATACAGAAATATGTCACATTGTTTAAACAAAATATCAAAGTAAACAGTTGCGTTCTAAAATCATTTATTTTAACAACAAGCCAAATAAATATGTTGATTGGAGAGGGAATAAAATAAAGCCAGAAAAATACATAGTTTACTAGAGACACTCTATATGTCAAATTTATTATAAAGAAATTTTTACTCAGATAAATACATTCAATAATTACAAACAAATAATATATTTCATAAAAGTAAAAACTAATATCCGCGCTTCGATATGTTGATTGGAGAGGGAATAAAACAAAGTCAGAGAAACACATAGTTTACCAGAGACACTATGTGTGTCAAATTTATTATAAAGAAAGTTTTACTAAAATAAATATGTTCAATAATTACAAACAAATAATATATTTCATAAAAGTAAAAAATAATATCCGCGCTTTCGAAGCGCGGGTCAAAATCTAGTTAAAATTAAAGGAAACATAAGTATACACATAATGTATGTGTGTAGATTCGTATGTTGTCAATTGCATTTTGAAACTATATGAATAAGCGTAATAGTTTTTATGTAAAACCTAAATAAACTTTTTTTTTTGAAACGACAAATATAGGTATCCATCAAACAATAGTGGGTGAGAAAGTATTGGAGCAACTTGACATTAGACTAATGTAACGTCTACAACTTAAATATACTTGTTCAGTTATAAAATTAAACCTGAGTATGTTTAGTGTCAGTTCAACTGATCTACCATAATTTGGAGACGATCATTTGGGTTGCATGTACTGAAGGGGAGAGCATGCACGTGCTTCTCGTCAGAGACCGTTTTACACAGCCATGTTATATACTCAGGTTAGGGATTGTTTATTTTATTTCTTGATGTTGATAATAATTGATCTTTTTACTGCAGTATGGAAATGGTTCATATAGAATATCACCTCGCAGTTAATGGTTAATTTGTCATATACTCCCTCTGTTCCTAAATATAATTCCTCTGTTCCTAAATATAAGATGTTTATAATAATTTCTTTGTTTCAATATGTAAGATGTTTTCATATTTTTAGGTAACTTTAATTTTATCAAAAAAACTGTGTAACCAATCAAATTTAATAGTTATATTTTGTAACTGGTCAAATAGTATTTATTTTATAATTTTAATAATGTTTTTTGATAAAAAAAATATTTTGTTTAATAAACGTGTTTTACCTAAAACATCTTATATCTAGGAACGGAGGGAGTATTATTAATAATCTGTGTGTTTCAAAAAAAAAATATTAATAATCTGTAACCAACAAAGCCTCATTTATCATATTTAGAAACCCTCACCATTAGCACTTGTATGTCATATCATATTTTATCATACGAGTGCAAGATCCAGTAAAAAAACAAAAGTAAAACAATAGTGAATTAAACCATAATTTATAAATAAAAAGACAAATAGTTTAAACAAAATTTAAAATTTAAAACTTAAAACAAAATTTCAAAATTTAGTCACATCCCATGACATTACTCGGATAAACCATAACATAATGCTGTTGTTAATTAAAAAAAAAAAAACATAATCCGGCTTTTGAGTCTCCGGATAATTTTGCTTTATTTGCGTCTCGGACCAAATGTTAAATAAATGGGCTCTAAACAGGCCCGGAATTTGAGTTTTACATTTTATCATTACACGACCACATTTGAAGAAGACACAAACAGCTCCTCCGTAAGTGGGCTCTTTCTGTCTGCTTCCATCCCAGCAGATTTCGAAATCGTACTTCCTTTTCCCCAGAAATCTTCTCACACTTTCTCGGCAAATTTCCCGGAAAAAGGACCCGGTCACCAGCAGGTATTACTACCCCTTCCCATTAAAGCTTCTTGCTTTACAAAAAAGTCGTAATCTTTCGATCTAATTGGAATTCGACTTTAGTCTTCCTAGGTTTTGATGTTCTGTAACAGTAAGCATTCTCTTTGCATAAAGTTTCTCTCTTTTTTCAGCTGAAAACTAGTTTCGTACTGCTTCTAGATTCTTAAGGTATCTGGTTAAAATGGGGGAAATCGTTTGTGACCGTTGGGAAAGTCTTGAGCGTTGTGTTTGTAAATGTCATGACTTTGTTATCCTTCTTTCGTTTCAAAGCTACTCCTGATAAAGTGTATGGCTTCTTCTTCTTTTCTTTTTTTGGTGAAAAGGTGTGTGTAACGGTAACAGATGGTTAGGAAAAAAGATGTGGAATTCTATTGCGGGTTTTCGAGGAAAGAGCTTCAGAGTCTGTGCAAGAAGTATAGTTTGCCAGCCAATAGGTCAAGCTCCGATATGGCTGAATCTTTGGCTTCTTATTTCGAGGTAGTTTGTTTGTTGGCTATTCAATTTTGAATTTATCATATTAGCTTGAAGATAATCTGGTATCATTAGTATGGCGTCTATATGTCTTGTTGGTAGATAATTAGTAATGAATGAACTGTTGTTTCTGCTAATGATATTCCACCTAATCATGTGTTGTTGTATCTAATAAATTTGCAGAAGAATAGTTTGAACTCGGTAGGCTTTGGGGTCGGTGGGATTCAAGGTAGTTCGGGTACAACTTCGAGAGGACCAGTGAGTAGAACATGGGATGTGAAAAGAGGTTTGACAAATTTTATCTTTGTTGGTTTTAAGTTTTCTCTTGTAGCCATTTATTGAAAAGACTGCGTAAATGTTCTCGCAGATTCTTATGGTAACGAACTGAATATAACCAGAGAGGATTGTTTTCGAAGTACGGTGGCTAGAGGACCAGGCTTTATCCTTGGAAATAGTACACAGTCTCAGGTTCGAATTCGATTCACCTTCTTTTTTTTAATAGAAAATGTCCATTTGCATGAAGCTGAGGCCTGCTTGCAATCTATTGGATGAGTCAACTTAGTTTTCATTATAATAATGTTTCTGTGGGAATGCAGGAGCGAAATGGTGGTGGTTTGAAATCGAATGAAAAGGGTCCAATGGATCCTCGGCTAGAAAATAGAATGAAAGAGGTAGACAATGGTGGTAGTCCTAGTTCGTCTTCGTTTGAGTTTCATGTCAGTATGGAAGAGGGTATCAGCCTTTCAGTTGATCTAAATTTCAACCCATCAGACTGGATCAACAGCATGACAAATGAGGTCAATGTATATGATAGCATGCGTCCAAGGAGATCTCCACCTTCTGATCTTGGTGTTGTTGATGATGCTACAAAGTGTAAGAAACAGAAGAGTTCAGGGCAAGACAAGGATGGGGATGTGAGGAGAGAATCATCTACAAGTCCGGCAAGGAATGAAAACACTCAAGTGCCTTCTGATCATCATCATTCCAATGGTGAGCTATGTCTAGCACCATCTGCTATACAACCGTGCAAGGCAAAAAATGGAGTTGATTCTTCAGGACCTGGCCAGATTGTATCATCTTGTGTTGAATCGTGTAGCAAAAGCTGCTGCGTAAATCCAGTTGACTTGGAATGTGTTGATCCACCTGGGAAGAAGTTGACAAGCGACTCCGTCATGGTTGCTCCAGAACAACAGAGTCATCCAGCTGATGATCATCTCCTTGTTGAAATTCCCCAGAGTTTTCGAAAGGTGGGAAACTCAAGTACTGTTATATGTCCACGGGGAGCTGGTTCTGAGTTATCATCATCAGAAGCAGAGGCTTATCCCTCAAACGCACTGTGTTCTTCTCCTCGCAAGACCAGTAGATCCTCAAATATTTCTTCTTCAGAGCTGATCATAGATAGAGAATCCACTAGCTATTCTGAATCATTCAAGTTCCGGTACAATGGTGAAGAGCAGGTGAAACATCTTATTTCTAATCTATTTGCTGCAAGCAATTAAACACAGTAGTTGCCTCCTTATCCATAGTGGTGTTTCTTCTTTCACAGGAAAAGAGCGAAGTTTTCAGTGAGCAGGCAAGGTCAGAGTGACTTGTTTGGATGGTGAAGCATCCCATCCACTGTATTGTATAATACCTGATGTAGAGATAGTAGTCAAGATGGCCTTTTCCTCTGACCAAGTGGTTTCTACTGCTGTTTTTTTTGAGGTATGATGTTGTGCTCTCTCACTCTCTCTATATATGTATATCATACGAATGACTGAAGAAAGAAGTATGATGTTTATATGAAGTATTTTGTTTTTTCGGTTGTTGCCTTACAATTAGGTCATCAAGTATATGGAGATTCCTTCTAGAGCATTGGGTCGAATATTACTGAGGGTTTTTGCAATGACCTAGGGAGAAGTTGGTTTTAGGTCAGCATGCAATTCTCTTTGGTTTCGTCCTTTTGAAAACACACTTCTATGTTTGTTATACTCATCATTCACAGACCAATGTTGGAGGGTTAGCTTACAAAACCAATGTTGAATACACCATGTTGTTTAATAGAAGCAAAGTTTCTGACTCTTCTGACTGTAAGGGAATGAAACATGTTGAAGTAACCTCCATGAGGATTATATATAACCCCAAAGTTCCAAAGAGCAAAGCTTCTGTTTTACACACACCAGATGAAGAGTATCATCTTGGGTTGAATGTTGACAAAATTAGTTAGTCAAGGAGATACTTTCTCAAGTAGAGTCTCTGTGTCTGCAATGACTTTTTTTATATGACCAGTTTTGTTAGCGTGTGAGTAGCACGTGACTGGCGAGTGTCAAGTTCCCCCATCCATTGAATCTGAACCGAATAGTTAGTTGAATTTTTGATCTTACACTTGGTAAAGTACAACATCAACATCAAAATTCAACGTTCAGGAAAATTTAGAAACTTAAACAGAGTCTCTTCTTGTGTGTTTTTGAATTTGAAACATCGAGTCTGAAAGATGATGACAAAACATTTCTTTGGGGGAGGCACAAGGAGATGAGAAGGAAGAAGACAAAAGAGGATGTTTGCGTCTCGCGTCTCGAGAGACCAGAGTTGAACATCAATATTGTGCATGAAACCTCACAAACTCACCATTTACTATTTGTATAATAATATAAAAGTTATAGAGACTTTCATCTATGTTTTGGATTGCTCGAAACCAAACACCAACGGCAACGGCGCAAGTAAACAAACAACTCAATTGATTGGTTGGTGTGTCAACTCCAATGTGGCAAAAGAGATGAAAACTTGTTACAAAGCTTTTGAAGGGGGTTGATTGCACAAAATTAGGAAGGATATGGGAATTATTTAGAATAAAGAAAGAAAGACAGAGAAAGTTTGGTAACAATAACTCCACCATATTAAATAGCTTCACCTACATTTGCCAGTACTCAGAAGAAGCAGCTTTGGTCCGCATTTAATGCTGACCTTCTCAGTACTACAGGACACTCTGATAGACCCCTCCATGACTCTCTCTCTCTTCCTATCTGGAGTTCTCAAGATTTCCATGAGCTAGTCCTGAGTGTATAACTCTAGCTCATACTTTCATCACCCACTCTCTCTCTCTTTCTCTCTCTAACTTATTTAGTCGGCAACAAAAAAAAAAAACAAGAAACCCAGTTCTAGAATCTTTACTTGGAGAGGTGCTTCTTTCTATTCTTGGAAATTTAGGAGTTTAAATGTTCTTCTTTAAGTATGCTATGATGTTATTACCTTGCGCTCTATGATCTGAAAATGGTAAGTGTTTTTGTTTTTTTTGTTGCAGAGGAAAAAAGAGAGACAAGTTGCTGACATGGTTGTCTGAATTTTCCCACTTCAAGATTGTTTCCTGAATCTTCGGTGACTTGTCTTGTCATGGCTCCGATGCTTCTCTGACACTAGTTCACCTCTCATTGCTTGAAATCTCAATTCTTTTAGCTGTTGCATGCTTCTTTGATTGAAGTAAATAAATGTCTTAGCTATGTGGAGCTTCTTGTGACTCTTTGCTATACACTCAGATCTATGGAACGTCTCAGAAAGGGAAGAGAGTAACTAAGAAGCGTGTGGGTTGACTTTGAAGAGAAGTGTTTTGGTTCTGTGTGAAGGATGAGAATGTCTGAAAGGAGAGCAAGGGAATGGAATCTCCTTGCAAATCTTGTGCTTTTCACTAATCTATGGCATCTTGCTTCATCTCTTGGCTCAATGTCTTCAATTGCTATTTCTTATGGAGAAGGTGGTTCTGTGTTCTGTGGTCTGAAATCTGATGGGTCTCATCTTGTGGGTTGCTATGGATCCAACGCAGCGATCCTCTATGGAACTCCTGCTCATTTCCAGTTCATTGGTTTAACTGGTGGAGATGGGTTCATGTGTGGGCTTCTGATGCAGTCTCACCAGCCTTATTGTTGGGGAAACAGTGGGTTTATTCAAATGGGAGTTCCTCAGCCAATGATCAAAGGAGCTGAGTACTTAGAACTTAGTGCTGGAGATTACCATCTCTGCGGTTTGAGGAAGCCAAGCCAAAAGAGTAGCAACATTGGTTCTTCTTCTTCGCTTGTTGATTGTTGGGGATACAATATGACAAGAAACTTTGTCTTTGATAAGCAGATTCACTCACTCTCTGCTGGCTCTGAGTTCAACTGTGGACTGTCCTCTAAGGACAAGTCTGTTTTCTGTTGGGGAGACGAGAATAGCAGCCAAGTCATCAGTTTAATCCCAAAGGAAACAAAGTTTCAGAAGATTGCAGCTGGTGGATACCACGTCTGTGGCATTCTAGACGGGTTAAACTCCAGAGTTCTCTGTTGGGGAAAGAGCTTAGAGTTTGAAGAAGAGATCTCAGGGAGCACAAATGCAGCAGACAAGATTCCTGATTTACCACCAAAAGAGCCACTCTTAACAGTGGTTGGTGGGAAGTTCTATGCCTGTGGGATCAAACGGTATGATCGTAGTGCAGTTTGTTGGGGTTTCTTTGTGAACAGGAGTACAACTCCTCCTAAAGGCATGGGGTTCTATGATCTTGCAGCAGGGAACTACTTCACTTGTGGAGTTCCTACAGGGAACTCTATGCCGCCGGTTTGTTGGGGTCTTGGTTTCCCTGCTTCTATCCCTTTAGCTGTCTCACCAGGGCTGTGCAGAGAAGCTCCTTGCCCTCCAGGAAGTCATGTGCTCGGTGGCCCTTGCAAATCTCCTGGCTCTCATGTTTGCTTGCCATGTGGTACTAGTTGCCCTCCTGAGATGTATCAGAAGAGTGAATGCACAGAGAGATCTGATCAGATTTGTGTCTACAACTGCTCAAGTTGCGTCTCACCTGAGTGTTCCTCAAACTGTTCTTCTTCTGCTTCATTGACTAGTGAGGGCAAGTCCAGAGGGAAGTTTTGGTCGCTGCAGCTACCTATTGCAACTGCAGAGATTGGCTTTGCGTTGCTTTTAACAGCAGTTGTTTCAATATCAGCGGCTTTATACGTTCGGTATAGGTTGAGGCATTGTAGGTGCTCAGAGAGTAGTGATGCAAGGTCTTCTAAAGATTCAGCATTCACCAAAGATAATAGCCGTCCGGATCTTGATAAGCTGCAGAAGCGCAGAAGGGCTCGAGTGTTCACTTACGAGGAGCTGGAGAAAGCTGCAGAAGGATTCAAAGAAGAGTCAATAGTAGGGAAAGGGAGCTTCTCGTGCGTCTACAAAGGAGTGCTGAGAGATGGAACCACAGTTGCCGTGAAGAAGGCCATAATGTCATCAGATAAACAGAAGAACTCAAACGAGTTTCGCACGGAGCTTGATCTGTTGTCAAGACTCAACCACGCTCATCTACTTAGCCTTCTTGGTTACTGCGAGGAAGGAGGAGAGAGGCTTCTTGTTTACGAGTTTATGGCGCACGGCTCGCTCTACAACCATCTTCATGGAAAGAACAAGGCCTTGAAAGAGCAGCTGGATTGGGTCAAAAGAGTGACCATTGCTGTCCAAGCAGCTAGAGGAATCGAATACTTGCATGGCTACGCTTGTCCTCCTGTGATCCACCGTGATATCAAATCATCAAACATACTTATAGACGAAGAACACAACGCTCGTGTAGCTGACTTTGGTCTCTCCTTGCTTGGTCCTGTTGATAGTGGCTCTCCTTTAGCAGAGCTGCCAGCAGGCACTCTCGGCTACCTTGATCCTGAGTACTATCGACTACACTATCTCACAACCAAGTCTGATGTCTACAGCTTTGGAGTCTTGCTTCTCGAGATCCTAAGCGGAAGAAAAGCCATTGACATGCACTACGAAGAAGGGAACATAGTAGAATGGGCGGTTCCTTTGATCAAAGCTGGAGATATTACAGCAATCTTGGACCCGGTCTTGAAACAACCTACCGAGATAGAAGCTCTGAGAAGAATCGTGAGCGTGGCGTGCAAATGCGTGAGGATGAGAGGCAAAGACAGACCGTCGATGGATAAAGTGACAACATCACTGGAGAGAGCACTCGCGCAGCTGATGGGGAACCCGAGCAGCGAGCAGCCGATATTACCAACAGAAGTGGTTCTTGGGAGCAGCAGAATGCACAAGAAGTCATGGAGGATCGGTTCAGAGAACACTGAGTTCAGAGGCGGGTCGTGGATAACTTTCCCTAGCGTGACATCGTCGCAGAGGAGGAAGTCTTCAGCGTCTGAAGGAGATGTGGTGGAGGTGGAGGAGGAGGATGAAGGAAGGAAACAACAAGAGGCGTTGAGGAGTCTTGAAGAGGAGATAGGACCAGCTTCTCCTGGACAGAGCTTGTTCTTGCATCACAATTTCTGAAAAAGAAGTCTTCTCTCGTCGTGACATATAATATATATAACTTAATCACTCTGATGTAAAATGTGTTTGCAAGGCATGAATGTAACAATGAGAGAGAAAGAGACTCATTTTGAGGTAGAACGTTTGAAGGTTATTTCTTACTAATTATATTACCAATTTCCTTTGTATATGATCGTAATTGTTACATCAATTTAAAGATATGGTCATATACTCGATTTGAGTTCTCCCTCGAATTGTGGAATCTGGCTTACATTGGATCAGATAATACCAGTCCCTTATGACTGCCTCAAATTTACTCCCAGTGAACCTGAGATATTGGATCACTACTTGACACCTTTTATGAAAGATCAACTTGACATAAGCTGATCATTGATCTTTCCTCTCGACATCTATGCGCATAGTCATAACAGCTCAACAAAAGCAACGTGGATAACTAGTATAGACGTCGAGAGAGAAATAATGTGTTTAGCCAAAGAAATTGACATGAAAATTACCATTTGCATATGTGGCATTATCCATTTTGTCAACTTTTATGTGCACAAAAAGTTCAGAGTTTGTAAGAACATACTTTTTTTTCTGTTTATGTCCAAACTAGCTAAAATTCATTTCTGGCAAATGATTTAATCTCTACCTGATAAATACATTCATTTAGATTTTTCTAGAAATCTCTGCTCATCTTTTTTTTTTTACTTTCTTGCGAATTATCCAAAATTATATGAAATATCTAAAATTCTCAGAAGACATCTAGATATTAGTTTTGTAAGTTTATTCACTCTAAGTTTTAATTAGCTATGAGGGGTAATGAAATGAAATAAATTTATGGGGTTTATATAACTTTTTCATATTAGATCAATTTTCTTATACTTTTAGGGGTAGAGAAAAATTAAGCTTGGTATTTGTCATCAAATTGTAAATGATATGTTATCTATCATAGCTAGGAGTTGGTATTTATCTTGTGTTAGTTATAAATCTGATACTTATGAATTCTTAGAAGTATTGTAGAATTACAAGACTCACTACAACCTTAGATCTATGTCTGAAAATTTTCTTACTTTACAGATTTTGCAAGAGAATAATTCAACTAACCGACACCAATTTATAAAAGATGTGGTGAATGATCAAAAACTGTGATCAAGAGGAAACCAATACTCCTTAAAGCTTATTTTTGAGATTGCATAACGGTCACAAAAGATAATTGGGTGTCGATCATGACAAAGCAAACCAGTACAAAGTTCTTGTAATAGGCAGCTCTATCCAAAAACCTTAAAGTATAGACTGATTTAGTTTGTAAGAGCATTTCCAACTCCACTCCATAATTTACTCCAAATTGAGAAATAGAGTTGAAATGGAGTGGAAAATGGAGTGATGACCAAAAAATAAAAGCATTACTCTATTTATGGAGTAATGTTTTTATTTTTTGGTCATCACTCTATTTTTCACTCCATTTTTCACTTCATTTTTCAATTTGGAGTAAATTATGGAGTGGGGTTGGAGATGCCCTAAGAGCATGACTAACGTTAAGATACTCTTGTATAATATCTAATTAAATAAAATACTAATCTTATCTAAACAAATTTTAAACAGAAAAAACCAATTCAATAGAAATGTGACATGTATATTTTAGCTTCTCAGTTTTTTTAGGATATGTTAATTAAGATAACAAATTTACGGTCTCTCTTCAGTTTTCAATTTTTGTCGTTATTGGTGACAAACAATTTTGACTCTTAGTCAGTTTTTAAGGCGAAAATGATTAAGATTATACATTTTATTTTTGATATATGTTCTCACAATTTAATGTTTATACCAACTTACGTTTGGCGTATTGTAAAGATATGTTACATATATCTGAATATTTACTGCTTTAAAGATTCTGCAAGAGAATAATACCAGTCAACCAACACCAACCCAATATAATATAGACGCACGTAAGACAGTGAATCAAAAACTGTGATCGAGTGTAAACAAATTTTTCACCAAGCAGAAGTGAAAAACAAAAGTTAGATCTTTCTTTACTCTCCTCTTTAGCTCCAGACGGAGGGGTTTCTAAACTGAACAGCCATTGCAGCTAGCAGGAATCTAACAAGTTCTTCTCTTTGTACCACTTTTTCCTTCTTCAACTCAAGGTGCCGAACCTGCAAAAGGCAAATGTCCAGAGTCCTTGTCACAAGTTTCTCTAAGTCGACAACATAGCAAAAGGCTTAATCATATGTAGTATTTTTTTCTTACCTTTACAAACTCAATTTGATTTTGAGTCACTCCAGGCTCTGTGATAATCACTAGACATTTGATTTCATGTTCGTTTGCATATTCATACTGCTCGGTAAGACTTGGATCAGGTGTTGGAACAAACTCAGCCTGCCAAAATATATATACACACGTGTTATTAGATATTAAAACAAAAGATCCACCAAACAAATGAAAAGAAAGAAGAAAAAACATACAAGCTTTTTTTACCTTTATACTTTTTTCCCATAGTTCGGCAACTAGTTCCATGCGCTGGACAAGTAAACCGCCGCCTCCTCTTGAACAAACAAGTACACTGGTGTTGACTTCATTTCTGCAGCCCAATACATATTATGGATGAGTCAGGTTCTTCCATTTTAGATCATGAAAAGAGATGAAGAAAGTAACAACGCACCTAACAGGCCTTAGATCCATAGGGAGATGCTGAAATATTGTCTCCAGCGCAAGACTGACGCCAACAGCACCAGGGAGATTCATTTTCTGGGTGCAGTAACAGAGAACAAAAACAAACATTGTTTTATCATTTCATAATGATACCATTCCAAAAGTATAGGTCTTTTTGTTCAAAAACCTTAAGTATCTCTTATTTGAATTAGTAACCATAATCAATGCTAGGTATCCTAACTTCTCTTCGTGCAAGATAAAAGTACTTGGGAACTTACATATTCACGATCACACACTTGATGAACCAAATAATCATAACGACCACCAACAGCAAGTAAAACGCCATCATTAGATGTCCCAGTGCTATTTTCTTTAGTTAAGAAAACCTGGGAAAGCATATTGTATTATTTTGTGAGTTAGCATCACTTACAAGGATACTAAATTGTATTTACCAAGTTGCAAATGTCTTCACTAAACTCTGATACTGAGAAACAGAGGTTTGCTTTTATAAATATTAGACAAACATCCAAAGGCTACATTCTCTTGTACCTGAAAGAACAAATTCCGGTGATAACTTTCGGTAGGTGGCATCAGAGGATCAATATGAACATGATCTTCTATTCTCCAGACTCTCAAGTAGGTCAAGAGGTTTGACAACTCATCAAGTGCCTTGCGTGTAGGTCTATCTGCAGCAAAGTGAAACCAATAATATATAATCAGGTACACAACTTTAGCGGAAGACAGAGGTTAGATCGTACCAGCACGCAGAGCTCCCCTTAAACGAGGAAGTGCTTGATCTGCAGCTCCACAAAACCTTGATGCAACAGTCTGAAGCCTATTGACAACAGCTTCAGGTAACTTCAACTCCTGGGAAGAAGGAAATTTCGAGTAAGTAAGACACATAAAACTACAGTTCTGATTTGTGATATGATTATCAAACCTGCAGAAGTTGACGCCTTATGAAAACCCATTTTAGCTTCCTCTCAGATGACTGAGGACGTAAGGATCCCATCATGGAAAGAAGCTCCAGAACATGAAAAGAAATGGTTAGGACACTGACAAAAAAGCCATTGAAACAATGAGCCTTATCCTTGAACTAACAATAACCATACCTCTGCAACCTTTCGCCTATGCTCTGCCTTAATCCCTGCCCAGGACCACTCGCATCCAGCAAATCTCCATGATTCAAATGAATATCACAAGATCCACGATGAAAGATGTGGGTTGTGATGTCCACTATCACCTGAAAAGTTGGTAGATTGAAATGGAGACTGAAGCTATCTATATTTTTAATGTTTGATAAAGAACTTCGAACCTTGAGAATTTCTGCCTCTGTCAGAGATGCTGTACCTCCAACAATGTCAAAGTCCGCCTATTTACAATCAAACATCAAAACATTTGTAAACACATGCTCCTTATCACAGAGAAACTAAAAAGGGTAAAATGGGAAAAGTAGTGACAGAGCACAATACCTGAAGACAAGGATTTGGTGGAGAGTGGCCAATTGCTCTCCTGTAGACATGAGATATCTCATATCGCTTGAATGAGGATTTCTGCATTCCAAAGTTGAAGTATGCCAGTACGTGTATTAGCAAAAACAAAGTCTCTTGTAAACTAGCATTCAAGATTTAAACATCTTTACAATTTGGGATCATGCTGAGCACTTAAATCTTATAGGAAAAACACACACAAGCAACATTAGAACCATATAAACAACAAAACTGGACCTGATTTGCGCTAATCCAATGCACAAAAGGCAGTCGTAGCTCATAGCATAGTTCAAGCATATCTCCTCCGTTGCTCAAAAGTTTTACAGTTTTCCTTCAGAGGTAAAAGAGAGTTGATCAAAACTCTAATTTGGGTGACCAATAGTGGAAAGTAGTAAGTAAGAAGTATACCTGCTATATTGGGGACAATCACTAAGCAAACGCATTGGGATGACCTCTAGATGTTTCGCACAATGCTGCCTAAAGACTTCCTTTGTGATTTCAACAACATAATCACGAAGCTCGGTATCCACCTCAGTGTATTGAACATAACTATCATCTGCACAGACTCTCGATCCACTAGACTGATGGCACTTCGTCTCCAATACTTCTTCATCAAATATCACATTTACTACTCTATCATAAACACTTGAATCTTCAGAAGTTTGCATTATTCTTAGGATATCTGAAATTCAAAAAAGAAAGGATTACTTGATGTTGATGCCTATCCAAAAGAAGTCAAAGTAAAGGATACCACTTTGAGGTCATAAAAAAGCAGAACACACACACTACTAACATTGAGTAGAGCTAGGAAGATCAAGCCTATGGTGTAATAGAAAAATAACATATAAACTGGTAGCAGTAGAGAACTCACTGTCCAGTAACTCAGATTCCATTCTGGGAGGAAATGCATGCCGAAGAAGTTCTGTAGCAGAGGGGCGATTAGATGGACTTGGAGACAGCAAACGTCGCAGTAGAGAAGCCTGTTCCGGAAACTCATTTACCCATTTGAGAGGTAGTTCTCCTTTCAGCTTTAAATTAGTTAAAGTAACATGCCTTTCCATGGCCGTTCCAAAAGGGTGCCAAAGTTCGAAAAACACAACCCCTAAGCTATACATGTCAGCCTGTAATTCGAAAACATCATTTAGAAACAAATAAGGAATACTGAGAAGCAAAAGAAAAAACATATTCATTTCTTGGACGAAAGTCATCTAAAACACTAACAACTACTAACCTTTTCATCAATCTTAGGCCAACTTTGCTCAATTTCAGGTGCTGTGTAAAAGTAAGTACCGGCTTGACCAGTACTATCAACTCCGCTTCCAGCCACATCCGTAGAAAAGCCCCCATCTTGATCTAACTGTTCGAGCTTCAAGAACTTTGCTGACAAGGTTAAAAACGCATGTATTATTTATGTTTTCCATATGACAGTCTAATAAGCCCAATATACGATGAGATGACTAAATTGATTCATTTAATCCAAGACTTGAACAATATAGTTGGTAAGATTCATAAGTCTAATATGCTCACCACCTAAGATGATAGAACACACAAAAAAACTATCATGGCAGGGAATATGCTTTCGTTACACTATTAGAGAGCTAAAACCTAACACAGAGACGCAAGTGACCACAAATATACAAAAACAAAATTAAAGCAAAGAATAGCATTAAGCAAGGAAGTATACCAAGACCAAAATCCCCGATCTTGACATCATTCCGGGCGTCAAAGAAAATGTTGTTAGGTGTAAAATCTCGATGAATTATTCCTTGTCCATGGATATGAGCTAAGCCTTCCACAATTTGGCGAATTAAATGCCATGCAAAATCTTTGTCGAAGTGGTTATATGATTCAAAAACCTGCCGGAGAGTCCTTGAACGTAAATATGAAACAAGAAAAGTAAGAAGATAATATCCAAACTCGGAACAAACTTTTAAACTACAGAAAATAATAACCTTGATAAATATACTGATCGGCAAACTGATTTCACAGAAATATTATACATTTTTCCATAAATATGTAACTGAGTAGGTATAGACAATAAGAATCTTAGAAATAGGATACGGATGGGGTGAAACCATAAGAGTTTATATTGATATCTTAAACCATTTACCTGGGACAAAACTCCATTTGAATATATAGATAAGTAGACTCAAGCTTATTGTCCTGCTCAGGAATTTCAGTTGACACCGCACCTGAGTAGCTGAACATTGAACTCCCTACAGTTTTTGATCCCCAATTTGCGCCAGCATAAGGATCAGCAACCCCTGATTCGAACCAGGCCTATTTCCATGAAATGTGGAATCATTATCAAACATAACATAGGCAATGAACATATCACTATGACAGCAGTAGAAATTCCATAATTCAAATGCTGAAACAATGAACATTGTCGTGAAAATAAAGACAGATAGAAATAACAATATGTACCGCGTAGGTACACATGGCTGATGTCCAATATGCGCAAATCTAAGTGAGTGTAGTCCTTGATAAGTAGAAAATAAGGAGGGTAAAGGACTTTACCTGATAGTAACGTACAACATGCTGATGCTGCAAGCGGGAAAGTGTTGCTACTTCTCTGCATACCTCATAACAAGCAGATAGAAAACAATTTTAGCATCATACTATAAACCATCCAACCAAAGTGTAAAATGCTCAACAGATACAACGTCAATAATATCCTATAGTAGAGTTTCAAAGCCAATGCCATAAAGCCCGGTTTGCAGCATATATATTTGCAAGCAAACAAAGCTTGCAGCATATATAGTGGCAATCAAACAAATTTTGCAGCAAAAGAGAGATATTCCGATGAAGAACATGCTAATTCGCATATCTCCTACAATTGCTAAAAGAATATAGAAAATTTCCAGGAAGCCTTTGCCATAGGGCACAATATTTAGCTAATGTTAACACAGAAATCACCCAAGATGGTACATAGACCTTCAAATCGCTTTATGTAAATATTTCTTCCTCTGAAAAGCAAACGCATTCACTATGAACGATTTCATCCCTTACCGAACTATCCGGTTGTCGGCAGGTATCTCTTTGTCCTTCAGTCGAATTTTCTTTACTGCATATTGTCTTCCATCCAATTTATTTTTGCACAACACTACGGTACCAAACCCACCTTGACCTGCCAACAAAATATTTTAGCATAGAGAAAGAAGGAAAATACCTACAAAATTAGAGAACAAATAAAACTGTCCAGATGTGACATAACTTAATAATTCCATGTGCAAAGATGGTATCGAATTTGATCAAGTTCACATAATCTCTCATACATGTTATATCCCATTTGAAACTAAAAGGAGAAAGAAAAGCACAATGGAGAATATACCAAGGGGTTTCAACTCTTCAAAATCATTAAGATACCGCGAACTTGGAAGTGACGCACTTGCCTTGCCAGAATCAGAAGGTTGCTCCCAAAACTGAGGAACTCGGGTTGAAGCCTAAAAGATAACATCGATGGGATGCTTATTTGATATTCAAAGAGATAAATAGTAACCACTAAGTGTGCCAAAGGATACGCACCATGTTTTGATTGAATACATCTTCAAAAGTTCTATTGAAGTCTGGAGATGGCTTGGCAGCTAAATCTAACACCCCTTCAGACAATATCTGAGGTTTTTAAGAAAACTATAACCATTTAACAGGATTTGAGGAAAAAAGAAAGAGATTTTCCTAACAAAATGAAATCAATATTGAAAACTGATAACTGAAAGTTGAAAATAATGTAACAGACTTACACCAAGCTGATGCAGTTCATCGGTTATCTGAGGCAATGCCTCAGCCAAAGGCCCTTTGGAAGAGCAAGCAACTCGAAGTAGATGGACCTGTAATAAAATAAGAAGACGCTTAGACCAGAGATACATTAATATCTAATTATGTAGAGAAAAAAACACATTACCATTAATAGATCTTGCTTGCTAATTTGAGGCACTTGATCTTGAGTTGAGGAAGCAGAAGACCATGACGCCGACTCACTTTCGGATTGATTGTTGTCATCTTCAGTTGTATCATCTTGTCGGTTTGATCTGAAAAACGATTTCTGAAAAAAAAAACAAAAAAAACTTCCATTAGACTATTCTAAAGTAGTGTATCATATGTAAAAGACCACTTACTGATCATTTTCTAAAAATCAAGGGATTAAGATGAAACAGATAGACCTCCTCTCACCTTCTTCTGATTTTGGAAAAATCCATCTTCAGTAGAGTTACTTGAGTCAAAAGACGAAGTGCTTGTATCATCAACATCATCTCCTTGAAGAGTAGTTGGTTTCGCAATAGGAGAGGGCAATGCAACTTCTTCTTTAGCCTGGTCCTCAGATCGCTTCAGACTCTTGTCGGGCTTCTCATGCAAAACTCTTGAAGTTTCTAGTGGGTGTGGTTGTAATGTAGAAACGACTCCTCTATTTTCATCAAGATTCAAACTCCAATTCCTTGAATCTTCCAATCCACTAAACAGGTCTATAAAACCATATACAAAAGGTCCAACAGAAGAAGGTTTTGCTTTGTTTGGAAGCACAGCTTCCTCAATGAACTGAGCGCCTGGATGTGTAGTCAAGCTTGGAACCTTCAGAAGAAATAGTCACAATAAATTTACAAGAACGACCAATGCAAACACATAAATGTTCTTCTGCACTACCAGTAGAACCCCATTAACAATGATACACTGAATCAGTTACCATGGCATAAACAGTAACTTGGGTGAATATACTTACAGTTTCCACATCAAGACTATCAGGAATTATTTCGGATAGAAACTCTTGAGCAGCTTCCACCAAGTTGAATATCATAACCCGACCTTCACGAGCATTGGAGTTTGCCTACATATAAAGTATATATATTTTATGAGTATCTTATGTCACCTCAGAGCACTTCCTGACTACCATATAGTATGAAAATCATTGCTCATAGACTTTTCATAATCCAAATCTAAACTGCTATGAATATTCATAATAAAGAAAAATGTCTTGATTTTTCACCAATCACAAACCTGGTCCTGAAGAAGAGACAGAAGCTTCTCCGCATCAGCTGTTGTCAACCCTTGTTCTGGAGTAATCTGCAGCTTGGGGGACTTGTAAGGATACCCCGGCAAGCATCTACAAGGAAAATTCAGTCAGAACAAACAACTTAACTATGCCACAAGATTGAGAGAGAAGACACACACTCACCTAACTAAAAGCGTGGCGGAGATGTCAGTGTCCTCATACCCCATATCTTTCGAGTAAGGCCTGCTCGAATTAAAATGAATTAGCACACACACACACCAGGAGAGACATCACAGCACTTAAAAAACACTTGGATGCAAAACCTGAGTTTAATAACTATCTGAGGAGGTGAACTTGAACTAGTTGAAGAAGAGATAACTTTGCAGTCCTCTTGAAATATCGCAGAGCTGAAAAAAAATAATCAATTTATCACATTGCCCTTGATGAATCTCTCAATTTCAGACGAAACGAAAAAAGAGATGAACTTTTACAGAGCAGTGATCTCCTCGGAGAGAAGTTCGTTGTCTTCATCGTCGTTAGATCCATGGTCCTTCAGCTGACCTCTTCTTCCGCTATGACCTCCTCCACGTTTCTTCTTCTTCTTCGAACTCCGACCCATTACTCTGCCCTGAACTCAATCGAAAACCCCTCAATGGAATCACCACTGCCAAAACCCCAAAAAACCCTCTTCTCCGTCTCTCTCACAGCTGCCGCTAAACAATCTCGATCTAATTGATTTAAAAGCTACGGATTAGTTTCCTCTCTCTCTCTGTATATTCAGTAGAATTTCTCTCGCGTCTCGATGGATCAGTTTATAGAAGCAGAAGAAGTCTCAAAGCATGGGCTGCTCTTCAAAGATGGCGCCAGTGTACATCTCTCTTTCTCCAGCATAAAGGCACCTCTAAACGGCGGCGAAAACTCTCAACTCGATAAGATAATGGGCCTTACTATATCCAATAAGCTGTTACTTTATATCAGGCCCGTTAAGTCTTACCGCTATCCGTGGTTACAAACTCTGACGTGGAATATAACTTCCAACCATCATATGTCATGTACTCATGTACTGTAATAACTGTTTATTTGTAATTGGTAACCTTTTTGGGGTCAAATATGGTAACTTTTTGTCCAGTAAAAGAGTGTTGTTTATTTATTTACTTAATTTATAATCTTATATAGATTTAAAATTTGAATAAATTTATTGGTAACAAAATTTTAGTTAATATTTGTAAATTGTAAGAAACACTATATTTGAGCATTTATATTTTTAGCAAAAATATTTTTACAAATCCATAACTTTTTAAAAATTATTATATTAATAAATTTGTATAATCAAAAACATAATCTGAATTAAAATTTTAAATAATAGGATTAAGAAATTTGTTTTAAATTTCTAAAATCCATAAAAATACATAGATTAATAACACTCCACTTATATTTATGAGATTATAAAACTTTTCATTCAATAACAAAAAAAACGAGAGAAATGTGACGTAGACATCAAATCTATCATTCAAAAAAAAAATACTTTAGAAATTAGTAGGAATAAAAAAACAAAAATTGTTATATAATCTGTTTTCTCGCAAATAAATTAAAAAATGCAAATGAAAGTACTAGAAAAAGAGAATCAAACCTGACCCAAAAGTGACCAATGAGAATCGACCCCGCCTAGTCTTTCCTGATTTTCCACACCTTATCTCTCTCACTCTTCTTTAAACTCTCCACCTTCACTCTCTACCTTCCTGACGTGACCTCTCTCTCTCTTTTCCTCCATCAATGGCCACCACAAACTCTCTCCACCATCACCACCACTCCTCTTCTTACCACCGTCTCAATCTCCATTCCCAATCTCACTTCGCACCATCTTCTATCTCCTTCAAACAGCCCACTACTTCCACCGCCACATTCTCATCACTCATCTCCTCTTCCTCCTCCTCCTCCTCCTCCTCCTCCTCCGTCGTCTCCGCCGCTCTCGCAACAAACGCCTCCTCAGTAACCACCGCAGAAACCTCCACCGAGTTCGACGTCCTAGCGACCCATCTAACCAACCAAGACTTCAGGAAAGCAGACGAAGAAACTCGCCGCCTTCTCATCCAGATAGCCGGAGAAGCCGCGGTCAAACGCGGATACGTCTTCTTCTCCGAGGTGAAGTCAATCTCCGTCCAAGATCTTCAAGCCATCGACAACCTCTGGACCAAACACAGCGACGGGAGGTTCGGGTACAGCGTGCAGCGCAAAATCTGGTTAAAAGTCAAGAAAGACTTCACCAGATTCTTCATCAAAGTCGAGTGGATGAAGCTCCTCGACACGGAGGTGGTTCAGTACAACTACAGAGCTTTCCCTGACGAGTTCAAGTGGGAGCTTAACGACGAAACGCCTCTTGGACACTTGCCGCTCACTAACGCGCTGAGGGGAACGCAGCTTCTGAAATGCGTTTTGAGCCATCCTGCGTTTGAGATAGATGGTGATGACGTTGAGGAAGGGGAAGAAGCAGAGAACAGAGGTGGGGCCAAAGCACAGACCAAAGACACGAGAGTGTTTAAAACAGATTACAGCTTCTGATGTTTTTTTTTTTTAATTTATATTTTCTGGTAATGAATATAAACATTATTGGTTTATATCAATGTGAAATTCATAAGTCATGAAACTAATGTACTCATTCACAGACAGATCAAATCTGAAACAGCTTCAAACTCTAGCTGTCCATTAACGGCCCTTCACTTGTTTGTGTCCTCTTTACTGATTTGATGAATGAATACAAAAGGTGGCCCTGTTCAAGAAAGCTGCACCTCAATGTGTGAAAGAGATCTAAAGTACGTTGCTGCTTTTGTAGCCTTGTAGTTAATTCTCAAGTAGGCCACACAGGTTACAGTTTGATGTGGACAGATGCTTTATCTGCCATTGTGTGGTTTTAAATGAATAAATAAACGTTTCTTGCCCAAAAAAAATGAATAAACGTTTAGTCATATATGCATGAATGAATATGTAAAAAAAAGCATGTAAAAGCATGGCATGATCAGCAAAGAAGATCACAGTTTCAAGTAGCATTATAAAACCTCAAGAAAATTTTCAGACTTTAATTCCATTAGTATATGTTTTGTTGGTATATATGCATGTGTATATAAGCAGGGAAAACTTATTGGCATATGACTCAATGACACTGACTAGTTTTTAGGAACATAGGCATAGTCGAATGTATTGGTGTGAACAGTCACCAAGAAAGCATTGATTGTACCCAGCTATACAAGCTCCTGCCAGGATACTGAAAACCAGTAAACACACACATATAGAATCACTCAGTTTATGATCAAGATTCAAAAGTCTGAAGAAGAAATGTCAATGAGATGTTTCACTGAGGATTCAAGAACTTAAAGCTCGCCAAATAGAAGATACAAGATGTTATGCTGAATCTCTTGCCGCATCATCGACAACTTCAGCATCAGGGTCGGATCTGAAAATTTAGAGGCTTGAAACATTGTTTAAAAACATTTAGTAGATTTTTTTATGGGATCGATACCTATGTAAAAAACTTCCAAAATTCTGAAAATTTCGAGGCTTGAAACATTGTTCAAAAAAAAATTTAGTAATTTTTTTTCTGGGATCGATACCTAGGTCAAGATCAATGTTTTATTTAGCTATGCTCAGATCCAGCTCTATTCAGCAGGTTGGTCAGTTTCTGCACTTGCTAAATAAGAAAAGCATTTGCAGGTCGTGTGTCTTTGCATACTGAGCAAACAATACAAAAAAATAGCTGAAAGCAAAAGTAGCTATCAATGCTCAATCTGAAGCATTTGATGTCAGAGAAAAACAATGGTGAAGCTTGATGAACTTGCTGTGGTACTGGTAAGAATATTCATGAACTTGTTCCTATAAGAGCATCTCCAATCCCACTGCAAAATTTACTGCAAAATAGAGTGAAGAATACAGTCATGAACAAACAAAAAAAGGCATTACTCTATTTTTGGAGTAATACATTTTTTGTTCGTTCATGACTGCATTCTCCATTCTATTTTGCAGTAAATTTTGTAGTGGGGTTAGAGATGCTCTAAGGGAAGCATGTGTACTCTAACTTTTTGAATTTTTTTTTTGCAAATTTTATTTTAGAAATTGAAAATTCTTTTAAAAAATTAGGTATTTATTTATATTTATTAAAATCCTATATTCTGAATTCCACATTCCAAAACTCCATCCCTCAATTTTAACCCTAAATCTAGATTAGTTAACCATAAAATTATAAGTGTTTATTAAGAATATAGTAGTTTTGACAATTTTTCATTATTAAAATTGTACATGTCAATAAGAAAAAGCCATCTCACATTTTTTACTAAGCCATGTAATTTTTTTTAGAAAAATATTGTGATGACACATAAGTAATTTTGAAAAAACACTTTTCATATAATGTTTAAGGATATCTTAAAAAAATCATAATAATAAAAGATGTGATCATTATAAGCAACCAAACCAATCTAAGCATTGTTGCTTAGATTTTTTTCTCAAAAATGTGCTGTCATTAACATTGCAATTCAATTTCTTTTACTTTCACATACAATGTTAAAATAAATAGACAAATAAGGAAAAAGATACTAAAAAATTAATCACACACTAGATTTTGATCCGCGTTTAAAAACGCGGGATTTTCTTCTTTAAAAATTTCATTGAAAATTTTTAATTTCAAAATTATGTGTTTTAATTTTTATCTAATATAAGATTTGGACATAATATTCGCATCCAAAAATAGACTGGAAAAAGATCCGATAATCAATATATCGAATCCGTTTGAATCCGACCTAAATATTCGAATGGGTTCATTTTTTAACACTGAACATCATATATACCAAAATCCAAATGAATATACAAATCCAAACATATAAAATATTAGTTATAAGTATACTTATAATAATATTAATACCTAAATTTAAAAGTATAAATCGAATATATCATTTATTTTATGTATTTAGTAGATTTTGATCCGTGATTTAAAAGCGCGGATATACTTTTGTTTAAAAAAAATTGATCGAATTTTTGATTTCTATTAGAAAATAAATAATTTAAAAGTTTTTTATTTGTGTTTCAAAAAGTTATTCTATTATGATACTTGACTTTCAAATAGTGTTTTCATATCGGATCCAGAATTATGATTGAACCGATATACAATGACTTGTGTATAATCAGATTCGATTTAATAAAAAATTGTAATTAAAAATCTTATAATACCTGATAAAATCCAAAAACCTGCTATTAACCTATGATCCGCTGAAAAAAAATATTTTTGAAATTATTATATAATAAATCATAATTTATAATATTATATAAAATTGATTTTTTTATTTTTTAGACTTTAATGAAATTTGTATCGTCACTTGAAGAAAATGAAACAATGATAATAGAAAATATTTTAGTGATATAAATATTATTTTCTTTTTTTTAATTACTAATAAGCTATGATAAGTTTGTATTGTTATTTATTTTTAGAATCTGAAAAGTTGGATGTATAAAATTGATTAAGGATCCCACGGGAATTTTTTTTATCAAGAGTTATTTAAATATTTCTTAGATACAATTGATTAGAACAAAGGGAACATGACTTAAATGGAATTATATTAAATCATCAATACTATTAAATCAGGATCTCTTTTTTAGATTTGCCCTTGCTTTTACCTGGTATATTACTTTTTGTGCCATTATGAATTTGCCTAAAATTTAAAATCTCATTAAGGGTAGTTTTGTAAATGAAAAAGAGACCTTTTATATAACCTATTAACTAATTAATCATCTTATTAACCATAACAATAATTTCCACTCGGTCGACGTATTAAATGATCCTACATAGAAATGACACAAGTTACTTTATGCAGATTTATCCTCTTATGCATTATATCACACGCTTTTTAATATATACTAGATCATGACCCGCTCGACCGAGCGGGAATCAAACTTTTTTATCTTTATTTGTACTAAATGTTATACATGATTGCAAGTGTATTAATATAAAATTTTGATAAATACAATGTGTACTAATGTGTTTAAATAAACAATGTGTTTAATTACTAAATTTGATTTTTAAAATTTATGATAATGTAAAGTAGATTTTTTATATATTATTTTAAATATATAGTGCTATATTTTGTATTTTCAATATTTATAATACAAAACTTACATTGGGGTATTATTTATATGAAAATATGTGTAACATAATATATTTATATATTATATAAACATATCTACGATTTTTGCAAAGGCCATGCGCACCCGCACAGGTTTTATTTTTAAAATGTATTCTGTATTGTTTAGTTTTATGTAGTATCGAGTTTGTATAATTCAATTTTATGTTTAAAGAACAATACCAAAACTGTCTTTCGTATGTAAAAATAATATTTTGCAAGCGCGAGTTATGTCTTTTTATTGTAACACAAAATTTGATATAAAACTTATGTTTTTGTACATTACGAAGTCTAATTTTTTGAAATAACTATTACATAATTTGAAATTAAATTTTATCACTGAGGTCTAATATATTTTGTCTGTAATGGTTCAAAGCATTTTCGATATATATTATATTTCAGTTTGGTTTGTTTTTAGTATTATTGTATAAGTATAATACTATACAATATTACTATATTCTATACAATATATAAAACTATGTGTTATTTGTTTTAGAAAGTAGATTAGGCCCAAGGTAGTTAACAAATAGTCAAATTTTTATGTATGTGTCTATGATTTATCTACCTAATGTTATTTGTACTAATAAAATCAATATGGCCAATGAAGTATACTGATAAATTTAAAATGAATTGTATAGGGTAATTCTAGTAAGATTAATATTTTTAGTATTCTTAGTATCTATCTTATTTAAATCGACATGTAATAAATGTGAAATTATATATGGAATATAGACAAAAAAGGAATTATATTTAAGGAAATACATCAATGCAAAGTTAGACTATGGTACGTATTATGTATAAGGAATGAGACATTTAATTTAAATATATGAGGTCCACTTTAAAATCTACATAGAAGAAGTTGTAATGTTTCTGATTTAATAAGATAGATTTTTCAAACACCCTCAAGAACTTTATTCTTGGTTTTAAGATTAATGATTCAACAAATTCATCACAGAACCTGCATAAAAATTTGTGCAGAATAACTTAATATATGATTATAGTAGCCGCTTAAAAACACTATACAATTGATATAGTACTTTGCATAGTGGAACTACGTAAATAATATTTAATTTAGTCATGTATATTTTTTGAGAAAATATTTTAATCATTATTATAGAGTTCATAACAAGATTTACTATTAGACACAAGTTTTAATAAGCGATTTATTAAAGTTGTCTCAATTTTTAACTTATAGTTAGTAGATTATATATTAGTTAGTATATCTCATTATAACTAACGAAGTATAAATTAACTGAGTTTGTTAACTAAATCAACAAACAAATTATTTTCAAAATCCTGTAACTTCTAACTAATATATTCTCGCATCAACCTACAAATTTTATATGTAGTTGCCATTAAGTTATTATATACTGTAAGAGTTTTTATGTAATTTATTTTCATTACTAAAATCAACTTCAATATATATAGTTTATAAAAGATAAGAAGTATCATTATGTATGATAAGAATTATTCTAATCTCCTGATAGAATTGAATCACTCCAATATTTTTAAAATATTCAAAATTTTCCATTTTTTTTAAAAGAAGCTAAAAGTTGATTTTAAAAAATATAAAACAAAAAATATATCCATCATTTTAAGGATGGATCATAAATTTGGTTCAACTATTTGAAAAAAACGATTTGCGGATACATGTTATGAATATTTTATTCGGGGTGGGTGTGGGTTGATAAATTTTGGATTGTGGGTATCTGCCGACCAGAAAAATATTTAAAAAACAAAACCAAAAACAAAAGTAAACACTTTTTAAATATATGGTAATTAAAGAAACTTTGTTAAATTTTAAAAATATATAATTTTAATTATAAATATATTTTTCTATTTTTATTTTTTATATTTTTATATTAATTTTTTATAATAACTAAATTAAGTAATTATTTTTAAAAAAATTATAACCCACGGATATCCAAATTAAATGGGGCAGGTGATGGTACAAATTATTTGTCTACGGGTTATGCAGGTCATATTTTTTGACTAAAACAAAATTGAAATTCGCGGTTTGGCGGGTTCGACCGGCAATATACCGAATTAATTTTTAAATTTCTATTATTTAATAAAGTATATTTTAATTAAGATTTATATACAAATATGATTATAAAGAAAAATACAAATATAATCACAAAGAAAACATGAGAATTAAATTAAAACAAAAAATATACCCGCCCTTTAAAGGGCGGGTCAAAATCTAGTACTCCTTATATTCTTTTGTAACTAATTAATGGTGGGGATTCTATTTAGAAAAAAGAAAAAATTGCAGAGGTATTCTTTAGTAAATAATTTAAAAATTTATGGACAGAATCCTAATAGAGATTATGTTTTAATAGTATAGATTTTAGATAGCTTTCCTTGTAGAATTAAAAAAAAAATAAAAAATCAGACACATTCTTAAAAAATTTTGTACCAATAAAAAATCTTCCAAAAACTAGTTTTTCAATATAAAGGGATTTAATAAAGGGGCCATTAATAAAAGGCGTTGGCTAATCTCTTTTCAATCCCGGTGTTTAAATAGAAACGAAAAGGTTGTTGTGAAATCAAAGCAAAAAGGTCTCTAAGCAACAAAGAGAGAGAGAGAGAGAGAGAGAGAGAGAGCACTTGCGAACAACGGACCCACTGATTCAATCTTCCTCGATTCTCTTTTTTTTTTTCCGGTACTGAAGCACTCAGAGAGTTCTAGATCTTGTTCGATCCCACAAATCACAGCGAGATAGAGAGAGTAGAGGATCAGTGATTTTCCCTCTGATTTCGTTAAGGTCAATTGAGGTTCGTTCTGCTCTCGATCTCGTCACGAACGTTTCGTTAAGTCTGATGGTTGATTTGATCCAAAGTTTTGATTTTTATAGAGATCTGATCGTGGGTTTACGATCGATTGATACATTTTGCTCAAAGTTTGCATCTTGTTATGATTCATTGATTCCAGTTTCTGTTTTTTTTTTTTTTGGTTTAACTCAGGTTGGCTCAATCTATACGGGATGGTTGAGTGCAGCGTATGTCGTTCGAAGCTGTCGGTTTCGAGGGCTTATGATGATCACAAGATTAGGGTTACCTCAAAGCAACGAGTCCTCAATGTCCTTTTGGTAGTTGGTGATTGCATGCTCGTCGGTCTTCAGGTGAAACCATCTCGCATTGAGTTTCCATGACATTTTTCATATCAGAATAATCACTTAAAAGTTGCATACTTTTCCTTTTTTTTTTCAGCCTATCTTGGTGTACATGTCGAAGGTGGATGGGAAGTTCAACTTCAGTCCTATTAGTGTCAACTTCTTGACAGAGATTGCAAAAGTTTTTTTTGCCATTGTTATGCTTTTGATCCAGGTAATGTTTCTGAATCAACGTCTACTAGTATCTAGAACTAGTTGCTAGATGTTGTGTCTGCATTAAGATATGAAATGTAATAGAACTATAGAAGTTCATTCAACTCTGGCTTTGATGTTGTTTAACTGGTCATACGAATGTGGAAAAAAGATTCCACTACATTCTGTTCATAAAGTTGGTTTCTTAACTTCCAGATTACTACTCTTCTCTTGAGTCTCTCGCGTTTCTGTAATCAGTCCGTTGAAACTTGAGTGTTTATGTTCAAATTGTAGGCCAAGCACCAAAAAGTTGGAGAGAAGCCTCTTCTGTCTATTTCAACATTTGTCCAGGTACTTCTTCTTTGACAACTAAGTCTTAATCCATTGCATATCTTCTGTATCAGATTTTTTTATCTTCGGCTGATTCTCATAGCTGCTTGGCCTTTTGTTACCTCATCGCTTGGAATATGCGTATACATATTTTTTCTTCCTTTTACATTTCATTAGGTTTTGTTAGATTTTGAAATGTGGATGTTACTGAAGATATAGTCTAATGACATCGAACTTCTAAGTTCTTTTGGTTGATTATTTATAAGGCAGGTCGCATTTACGTGAGTCTATTTTGCAGGCAGCTCGAAATAATGTGCTTCTTGCGGTTCCAGCCCTGTTGTATGCAATTAATAACTACCTCAAGTTCACAATGCAGGTGCAGCCACTTGTTCTTTTTCTTGTTTTGGCATACGTAGGTCTATTGTCTGAGGTTTTGGCTTTATGAGAATAACATTCTTCTTACATTGGGCATTGCATAGGGTTTTATTTTTATCTGTCCTCTAGGCTGATACTATTTGGTTTTTATCTCTCTTTTGTTCATGTATTTAAATTTCACACAGCACTGAAAATTTCTACTGTTCCAGCTATATTTCAATCCCGCCACTGTGAAGATGCTTAGCAATCTAAAGGTTCTGGTCATTGCTCTTCTGTTGAAGATGGTAATGAAGAGGCGGTTTTCCGTCATTCAGGTGAGGTTCAGTTATCTTATTTGTTGTATGCGTATGACTGGTTTTCAGTATCAGACTATTGTAGTGGAAGATTGTGTGTAGCCTTCCGTTCATAGTTACCTCTTACTCTCGATTGGATTTTGTATGTCTTTGATAATCATACTGCTCAAATCCTGCTTATCTTTAATTTTGGTAGTGGGAAGCACTTGCTCTGTTGCTGATAGGGATTAGTGTAAATCAACTGCGTTCTCTTCCTGAAGGTGCTACTGCCATTGGAATTCCTCTTGCTACGGGTGCATACATCTGTACTGTTATCTTTGTAAGTTTCTTCATCTCGTGCTTGTATTAATAAGTTGAAGGTATAGAGTGGTCAAGTGCACATAATTTACACTCTCATGCTTTGCTGTTGATGCATTAAGGAATAGTTATAGTTAATAATGATGCTAGTGTCTAATTTTAAAATTCACATGCAGGTCACTGTCCCATCGATGGCATCTGTCTTCAACGAGTATGCACTGAAGAGTCAGTATGACACAAGCATTTATCTTCAGGTTAGATAGTTCTCATGCATTTTTTACATCCTGCATCAGGTATTGATATGCTTGTAGTGAAGGGTCTGGGGAGAAGTTAATTCTATAGTTCATTACTCTATAGGGACTCCAGTAAACCAATCTATTCTAGATGGAACCTTTTATGTTTGGTTACTTGTTATGTTTTGGAAGTGATGTGCTGTGTATTTGTCGATGGAATGGAACTAGCAGTTTTTTCATGTATCTTGCTACATCACTTTAGAAGCAAAGAACCTTGTTGAACTTTGTGTTCTGTTTTCTGATCATAGTTCCTCATCATAGTTTACATAGCTCAGGTTCTTAGCCATGCCAAATTCTAGGATCATAGTCTTCTACATGTGTTGTCTTATTCATCGTTTATGTTTTTCTTGTATCATCTCATTGTACATTTATTTTTCTGTTGCAGAACTTATTTCTTTATGGATATGGTGCGATATTCAACTTTCTTGGAATACTAGCAACTGTTATATACAAAGGTATGTGCATTTGTTTTAAAAGTGGCGTGGAAGAAAATAATCCTTTTTAAGCACCATAACAGCTATGAGATAATCATGAACACTTGACGATGCATTACTGAGAAATTTTATCACTGACAGGTCCTGAAAGCTTTGACATCCTACAAGGACATTCTAGGGCAACCCTGTTTCTAATAATGAACAACGCAGCTCAAGGGATTCTATCCTCCTTTTTCTTCAAGTATGCAGGTAATGCTGGGACTAGGTTTTGTTAGATTCATTTAATTTTATTTAATAGTTTCCTTTGCTTGGTTGTGTACGCTTTTCTAACATATCTGGAGATTGTGGGTTTTGTTATACATTCTCAAGGGTATTTGTTTTAACATATCTTTGATGCTCTCAGATACAATTTTGAAGAAATATTCATCCACAGTTGCCACAATATTTACCGGCATAGCATCTGCAGCACTCTTTGGACATGTTATAACCATGAACTTCCTTCTTGGAATTTCTATTGTTTTCATTTCAATGCACCAGGTAAACCCATACATATATATGGTGAATAAATTTAACTTAACAGTCTCTTTTCGGTGGATTATATTTATTGTTTCATTTATGTATAGTTCTTTTCACCCCTTGCCAAAGTGAAAGACGAGCAACAGCAGAACGGGAGCTTAGAATTAGGCAATGCCCAGGATACCCACAGGTTAGTGTGAATCAAATCTTGTTGAGACATCTTTTTATAGGCAGAAAGGTCATGTAACAGATACATTCACCGTATTTACACCAATTAACTTCTTATCCTTTCTCTGTTATTTCCTTCAGGGCTAATGACTCATTCATCAACATGGCCGCAGGAGCAAATGAAGAGGTGAAGAATAAATTTGCAAAGTTCTTGTACTTGTCCTAGCTTAGGTCGACGCTAATGTTTATTGTCTTTTTTTTGTCACTGTGTGTCTATTCAGGCTACTCACCGCGGTGTCACAGACGACAGAACGCCTCTTCTTCCCAGATGAAAAAGTTTATTGAAAGTAGGTCACAAATTCTCACCCAACTTCATTATATAGATTGCCTTTCAATCTCTAATCATCCATCATCTAGAAACCTCTAGAACCAATCTAGGTTGCAGAAAATGTGAATTAGTTCACAAAAACCTGAATGTTATTAATATGGAGAATCATCTACATTTTGCACCTTGCGCTGCAGGACTTTTGGTTCCGGAGATTCTTTTTGGCCGAGAATATTCTAGAAATGGGTGGCATACTAGCATGATCCAGGGAAGCAAACTTTGATGAGACCAACTCTTAGTACTACTCTCAAGAGTCTGTTTTAACTTCGTTGAAGAACCTCTCAGTGTCTATAGCTTGTATTGTCTTCAGATAGATTGAGCAAACTTGGTTAAGTGATATATGTATTTTTGATATAATAATATTTGTATTCTTGGTTATACAATATATAGCAAATTTTTGTCAGGCAGTGGGTTCTTGGTAAAGTGTCTTGGGTGTGATTCAGTGCTCTGCAATCTGAGGAATACTAACATTGCCAGACCTGTGTTGGAATTGAATATATGGTGAATTGTATGAGAAAACTGAAAGGTAAAGGAGAAAAAAAACTTTAAATAACCACAAAAAAATAGAATTACAAATCAAACGACTCCACCAAACAATTGTCAACAGAACACCAACACACTACTTATCACCTTAACAAACATAGAAGAAGAGATACGCCTCAACAAAGACTCTCAAGAATATATTTGTATGGTATGAATATATATGCATGGTATGGGCAACACATGAAACAGAAACCAATCTCCCATAATTACATAGAAGGGCTAAGTTTCCTGGGACGGAACAGCTGCTGGTGTTGATGACCTCAACAAGGGCTGTAAAGCTTTTACCACAATGCTCATGTTCGGCCTAAACTCTGATTCGTATTGCACACACAAGGCTGCAACAGCCGCGAGCTGAAACTCAACAAAAAGGGAGAAAGAAACATTTCATGATTAAGCTTCAAAAGTGGTTCTCTCACAAGTTAGAGATGAAAACATAAACAAATATGAAAGCTTTTTTCTTTACCTTTGCAACAGCTTTAGGAGGATACTCCCCTTTGAGTTTCGGATCAACACATTGCTTCACTTTGTCTTCACTCAGCCTTGGAGTGGCCCAAGTGACAAGACTTTGCTGACCACGTGGCATTGTATGATCAACTGGTTTCCTGCCAGTCAAGAGCTCCAAAAGCACTACACCGAAACTATAAACATCACTCTTCTGAGTCAGTTGACCAGTCATCGCATACCTGCAACACCAAAACCCTAAAAGTTAACAATCTTTTTACTTCCTCAAGAACAGTGTGATGAACTGTTGTTGTTGTTGTTCAGAAGTATTCATTACTCTGGTGCATGGTAACCAAAGGTTCCCAAAACTCTAGTAGAATGAAGACGAGCAGCCATATCAGGAGACTGATTCGAGAGATTAAAATCAGCAATCTTGGCTTTAAAGTCATCAAAGAGAAGCACATTGCTAGACCGAACATCTCTATGTATCACCGCAGGTTGAACCTTCTCGTGTAAATACTCAAGTCCCTTAGCCGCATCAACCGCTATTCTAACACGTTGGATCCAATCAAGCGTTGGACCTGGCTGTGCTCCCTGGACTCCTTTCCTCCCGTGCAAAACATCATGCAAAGATCCCATCGTCGCAAATTCGTACGCGAGTACACGAACACTCCCTTCAACGCAGTAACCAAACAGCTGAACAAAGTTATCGTTCCGCAGCTTCGAGACCCTCGAGACTTGCGTCAAGAACTCGTTATTTGATTCAGGCTCAGCCGCGTTATCAAGCTTCTTGACCGCCACAGCTTTGCCATCTTCCAAAGTTGCGTAGTAGGCTCTTCCGTACGAACCTTCACCGATCAACACCTTTGATCCAAAGTTATCGGTCTTTTCTTTCAGCTCGTCCAACGACAACGCAGGGACGTCGATAGATGGAGGCTCCTTCAACGCATTATCAGGCTTCACAGCAGCCTGTGGTTTCTTATTATCACTATAGTGCTTAGGGCTGCTACTCAGGTGCTCGTTTTCAGGAGAAGGGTAAGGCTCTTCGACGTGGCAAACACAGCACAACCACCTACGCATCTTCCCTCTCTTGTTGTTGTTGCCTATATAGAGATCGTCTACAGCTCTCGGTTTATCAAGCCGAACAAAGTAGCCTGGTGAAGTATCGTTAGCCTGCAAAATGTCATTAGGATCTGAGTGACTGATATATTCTAAGTTTTGATGTTATTGACATTCTAAACATGTGTATTGATTCGAGATTCATGCTAAAGTTAAAGACCTTTACACAAACCCACGAGCTGCTTAAACTCTAATAAACAACATCTTGTTTGGAAACTAGAGAGAGATTCGAGCAAAAAAAAAAATCAAAGCTTTTGGATATAAATTTTACCGCTGGACGATGATGATCAGAATCCATACAAATAATTAACGGAGGAGAAGGATCGAATCAATTTAAGATATTTCGTTAGAAAAAACAGAGATGAAAACAGAGAGAAAACAGCTGAGAGAATGTGTAAAAAGCAAAGAGAAACAGAGAGGAATGATAGAAAATAACTTGTCGCCAAAAAACAAAACAAAACAAGATTACCTGTAAAGTGTGTTTCAAAAGAACAAAAAGAGTTACCTGTAAAGTATGTCTTATCTTTTATCTCTTGGTGTCGTGTAATGAGTATCTTTGTATGAAAATGTTGGTTTTATTGTTGTGTTTTTTTGTTGGTTAGAGAGATTAGAGAGGAGAAACAAACGTGAGGAATGGAATTGAATTTACTGGGACTACAAAAGCTTTGAGCTAAGGACAGAGAGATATATAATGGATGAGGAGGAGGAGGAGGAGGAGACAGCGAAGCAAACGCGCTTAAGGAAAATTTTCGACAAAGATATCATTTTTAATTGTTTAATTATTAAAAGATATTTTTAGTGGCTTCTTCTTATTTCTGTAGCTTTGCTTTCTGTCAACATCATCTTCTGGATGAACATTCTATAATCATGACTTTTTTTTTTTTTTTTGTAAACCAATAATCATGACTTTTTTTGGCGCGTCTTTTGCGTTTTTCTTTTCAACGTGTTGATGATCTGAATAAATAGTTACAGTTTGGAGTCACTTACTGTGGGATAAATAACATAAGTTTTCTGAGAAGAAAGCAACGATACACTCCTGTCTAATCTCTCTGTCCAACCACCACCATGATTTTGATTGGATTTAGACAGATTATGTGGCTTCTCTGTACTTGTAATCCGTTTACATCTTTTAAGCTGGTCAGAAAAATGTTAAAGCTTTTTTTGGGTTTAGATTTTGACGTTTGTTACCATTACCCTTCAAGCTTCAATGATCTTATCTATCTGAAACTATAAGATGACTAGTTTAGTAACTGATAAAAGTGATCTTAATTTATACAAATCTATTCAGAACGCAATCTTCTTAAATGTTACTGCCGCAATCATAAATTTTCTCCTAAAAACATTATATTGGTCTATTTAAATTCTTGGAATTTTCTTGTTTTGAATATTCAACTTAAACAACTTTTATTAATCATAACTGAATTGTCTACACGTAAGAAAATTTAAAGAATGGTCCAACACTAATTGTCTAAGACAGCAACACTTATAGACACTACATGTAAAAAGAAATAAAACTAGACCACGTCAGTGGAGCTCACTTTGATTCGCTTCTAGATCTTCCGGTATCTTGTCACCCCATCTCTTCTCAAAATTCGAGATCTCGTTCGCAAAACCACTTTGATTAGCTTCTTGGTCTTCCGGTTTCTTCTGGAACAAGCCACCACCCCATCTCTTCTTGAACTGTAAGATCTCCGTCACAATTGCAAAAGCTCCAATAGCACATATGATGGCGGTGTATGCGATCTTCCATCCACTTCCAGGTTGCAATATAACAAACCCTTTGTATATGTTGTACACGCTCAGCACAACTACCACGTATCCGACCGTGTGATGATACCAGTTCCAGTATGTTCTGTATTTGTGGTCTTTACCCGGTCTTGCTTTGAGTGCAAGTATTTGCAAGAGCCCTAATGATATGTTTTTCGACAAAGATATCATTTTTAATTGTTTAATTATTAAAAGATATTTTTAGTGGCTTCTTCTTATTTCTGTATCTTTGCTTTCTGTCAACATCATCTTCTGGATGAACATTCTATAATCATGACTTTTTTTGGCGCGTCTCTTGCGTTTTTTTTCAACGTGTTGATGATCTGAATAAATAGTTACAGTTTGGAGTCACTAACTGTGGGATGATAAAGGAACATAAATTTTCTGTGAAGAAAGCAACAATACAGTCCTGTCTGATGATCTCTCTATCCAACCACAATGATTTTTTATTGGATTTTGGACAGATTCTCTGGCTTCTTCTCTGTACTTGTAGTAATGTGTTTACATCTTCTTACGGTGGTCAAGAAAAATGTTAAAGCTTCTTTTTTTGGGTTTAGATTTTGACGTTCAGTTACCATTACCCTTTAGCTTCATGATCCATCTGTCTGAAACTATAGGAAGACTAGTGTAGTACTGATAAAACTGATTTTTCTTTATACAAATCTATTCAGAACACAATCGTTCCTCACTTAAATGTTACTGCCGCAATCGTACGTTCCCCATAGTTATTGTCAGTACTGAAAGTTTTCTCCTAAAAACTTTTTATGTTGGTCTATTCAAATTCTTGAAAATTCTTATTTGAATATTCAACTTTAAACAACTTTTATTGATTAGAACTTGAATCGTCTACACGTAAAGGATGGTCCAACACGAATTGTCTAAGACAGCAACATTTATAGACACTACATGAAAAAGAAATAAAACTAGACCACTCCAGTGGAAGCAATTTGATTAGCTTCTAGGTCTTCCGGTATCTTGTCACTCCATCTCTTCTCAAAATTCGAGATCTCGTTCGCAAAACCACTTTGATTAGCTTCTTGGTCTTCCGGTTTCTTCTCGAACAAGCCACCCCATCTCTTCTTGAACTGTAACATCTCCATCACAATTGCAAAAGCTCCAATAGCACATATGATGGCGGTGTATGCGATCTTCCATCCACTTCCAGGTTGCAATATAACAAACCCTTTGTATATGTTGTACACGCTCAGCACAACTACCACGTATCCGACCGTGTGATGATACCAGTTCCAGTATGTTCTGTATTTGTGGTCTTTACCCGGTCTTGCTTTGAGCGCAAGTATTTGCAAAAGCCCTAAACAGAATATTAAAATCCCTATAATGGTATGCGCCGTACTTCTCATCCCGGTGTGATATGCCATGTAGATCGCTGTTCCAAGACCTCCAAGAAGACCGGCTACATATCCGGTGAGTTGACAGATGACGTGTACATAGAACCAAGTGGGGTCTAATGTTTCGTAGATCTTCATGTATCTAGCCACCATAACTCCAATAGGCATGAGAATCCCCCAACTCACTGTGTTTACTAAACCATGGATTTGCTTGACCAACAACATGTTTCCGTTAACTGATTTGGTCGCTGTGACTTGTCCGGAAAGCAAATCCAAAGTGGACATGGATTTTAGATGATCTCCACTCATTGCGTGCATCCCAAGTCTATCCCCTCCCTTCAACGGACCGTCTTGCCACAAGTGATTCACAACGGTTGTGTTAGGAGGTAACACTAGAGTTGCGAATATAGTCATCTCTCCATCAACGTACTCGGCGGATACTTGTGACACACCAAAGCTAAGAGGAGACTCTTGGAGCATAGTAGCGTAGCTGTTGATGGAGGAAGTATAAGCACGCATGACTCCAGATGTTGAGTTACGGTAAGCCACAAGACATTGAGCGCCTAACATGCCTTTCTTCGTCGGGTTGATGGCCCAAGCGATCCAACTAGAAGACTCAAGATTGGCATGACGGTATGCGACGTCAAGAACTCCGGTTTCTCGAGCATAGCTGAAGTGTAGGAACGAGTCTAACACCGGAAGATCCTTGCATGAACGGTAATGTTTTCCGTTGTTGAAGATGTGAGCTTCACATCGAGGTTGAGGTCCTTGATCTGTTGTTGTTGTTGTTGTTGCCGTAGTAAAGAGTGGACACGACAAGAACATGAAGCACATAAGGACGAGAATGGCTCTTGAAGATAAAGACATGACGTTGATGATTGTTTGGAGAACACGAAGGTTAATGAATCTTCAGAAGGCAGAGTGATCAGTTGCACAAAGTAATAAGACGCTTTGTTTTTTTTTCGAGTAGTAGAAAGCTTTGCCCTATTGCTTCATATATAGTGCTACAGTTTCCATATTGTTGTCGTAATTTTCCTTTTTTCTTTGATTCCATATTTATGATCCCTTTAATCAGTGTTTTGTGAATCAATATAAACCGTCATCATATCATCTGTTATCCTCACGTTTGACGATTTCCTTTTTTAAATAAAAACTAGATTAGGACCCGCCCTAAAGGGCGGAAATTGATTTGTCAAATTTCAATTAATAATATATGGTATATATAATATGTGTATATAATATCTCTATAATATTATTTGAGAAGTCAGTTTCCAATGTGTCGCGCTCACGTTAACTCTCACGAAGGTTGATTACGCTGATACCCTTAATGAATTAAAAAATTTACATTTAAATACTATTATTGAAATATTTATTTAGTTTCCGTTTAAAATTTTCCAAATAACATATATAATAAAAAGAAACATTTATAAAGTTTTTTTAAAATATTAAAAACGAAAATAAATGTTTATATAATATGATTTCATTAAAAAGGAAATTTCACAAAATAGAAATATTCCATTTAAGACTATTTTAAATAACATAAAATATACTTTTGAAGTAATAAAAATTTTATTTATATCTATATTTTCTTAGATGAAAATATATATTTTATAATGTGATTTCGTAATCTATAAATTACATTTTACTTATATAATATGATTTCTAAAATACAATCACAAAAAATTAAACTGTTTATTTTAAATAGATATTAAAAATAAAGTCAAGTTAACTTTTGATCAAATAATTAAAATATTTTAAATTAACATAACATTATATAATTTAACAAGGTAGATATATTATATATCTCTATAATATTATTTGAGAAGTCAGTTTCCTATATGTCGCTCTCACGTTAACTCTCACGATGGTTGATTACATTGATACCCTTAATGAATTTAAAATATTATATTTAAATACTATTATTTTTTATTTAGTTTCCTTTTTAAAAAATTTCCATAAAACATATATATTAAAAAGGAAACATTTATAAATTTTCAAAATCGAATTTAAAAACGAAAATATATATGTATATATAATATGAGTTCATTAAAAAGGAAATTTCACAACATAGTAATATTCTATTTAAAAACTATTTTAGATAACATAAAATATACTTTTGAAATAATAAAATACTTACTTTATATCTATTGTTTCTTATATGAAAAATAATTATTTGTATATAATGTGATTTTATAAAAACAAATTTCAGAAAGATAATCTTGATATTAGAAAAATAAATATTATTTATTTTAAAACATAATTTTAAACAATACAAAATAATAGAAATATTTTGATATATCTATCTAATGTCTTAAATGATTACATAAAATAATTAAGTAACATAAACTGGTATATATTTACTTGACTAAAAATAGTTTATAATTAGTATTATTGAATTTTTTTTTGTTATTTTTTGATATATTTAGTTGATTATAATATCATTCAATTCCAGAAAAATATCTATAAATTATATTTTCTTATATAATATGATTTATCAAATACAATCACAATTTTTTACTGTTTATTTTAAGAGAGAATAAAAACTATCATTTTAACAATTAAATAATTATTAAATATTTTAAATAACACAACAATATATACTTTAACTATGTAGATATATTATATTTTATTATTACAATTATATGTTTTTCCTAATCTTAAATTTTCTTTTAAATTTTATGTTTTTATGTTTGTGGAGTTTAATATAAACATAATCCAAATACCAAAGTAAATATGAATTCTTATTTTTAGATTATATAAAATAAATTTTAGTTTATCTCTCAATAAATCTAAGACATATAATTATTTAGATTTTATAAGATATTTTAATTATTGTAAATATTGATACGTGTTAATGAGCTTCCAAAATGTATCAGTTACTTATGTATGTAACTCAATATATGAAATATTTTAATTATTGTATATTATATATTAATATCAATTGGATTTTTTCTAAATGGAGTCTGGATACTTACTTTTATTAGTCCGACCACGTAAACCATTAAAAATAATTATATTTCAGTTTGAATTTGAAAGAATATACGTGACTCAACATACTCACAATATTAGTGACTCGACTAAATAATCTTATATCTAAAATAATATATTATATTAAATAAAGAAATACAACAAACAACCTAAATGCATATAATAAATTAATCAAAATTTTAATATATTTAGAATAAAAAGAACTACAGTTGAATGCAGAGAAATAAATGTAATCAAATATATCTAAATGATAACTAAATCGACTAGATATAACATATCTAAAATCATATGTCTAATTGAAGTATTGTAATATTATTAATATAAATTATGCATAAAATTATAAATTAATTTAAAATTAAAGTATATAGCGACCAATTAGTATAGTATATTTATTTTATAAATATTTATACCCGTGCATGAGCACGGGAAAATCACCTAGTTATATATATTTTGTGTAACATTTATATATATATACATATTAGACATATATATAATATTTTATTAAATATATATAGAATTTAATAGTGTTATAATTTGTATTGTACTTGTTATTAGTTTGTATTTAATTTTCTTTTATTTTTAGTATAATAATTTGCTTTATCACACATTTTACCTTTTAACTTATACACATAGTCTCGTAAAATGTAATATATAAAAAACATATTTAAAAAATCTACTGACCATATGCCACCATTATTTGGTTGTTTGAACAAAAAAAAATCATGTTCTTGCATAACTGTATATGTTGTGATATGATGTAGGTGAAGAGTAAATATATGGAAGTAAAGTTAGTGATACGAACATGAGCCTATGTTGGTCTATGCCACAATTATTTGGTTTTTGGAAGATCAATGAGCATAAGCATACACGGTCTTTGTATGCTTACGTTGTAAATGAGTCGGATATTTTTTTCTTATGTCTGGAATGATATGGAACTCGTTGATTTAAGAGTGGTTCAGTTTTATATGATCTAATTATATTAAGAGATTAATCAAAAATATTATAAAAGTGTTACTGGTTAGGTTTAACTAATCTATGTTGGTTAAGATTTGGTTTAATTTAAGTTGGTAGGTTGCATAGTATAGGAGGTATGATATATTCTAGCAACAACTATGAAAGAGTCCAAAATTTAAATGAGAACTTTAAATAGTAGATAATCCCTAAATTAATAGATTAGATATGATCTGAAGTTTTTTCTGTATTGAAAATATGCAGCAATTTTCAAATAAAATCTACAATTTAGAATGCCGGTATGTTGTGATATTCTCTACAATATTTATAAGATAAAGATTAATGTATAAACTATAATGTTTATCATCAGACAGAACTATAATGTTTATAATGTTTATCTAGTTTACAAAAAAAAAAAACTATAATGTTTATCTCATCCAATAAAAATTGATGATAACAAAAAACAAAATCGAATTATATCTTTAAAAAAAAAATTGAAATCCATGATTACATAACAAATACGTTGACAAAAAAAGACCACATAGTCTACATAACACATATATGTAGTATGACTTTTCAAAATTAACAAATAAATTTCTAGAGTATATTACAAGTCATAATCCTTTTGTCATAACCTGTTTTGGTTCATGTAAAGTATTATGGCGTCATGCATGCTTATAGTTATGTGGTTTTAGGGTTTGCCTTACCTTGGAATTTCACTCGGTGTGTTTGTCTTCTATTCGTATTACTCAGTCTTACTCAAGGTGTGAGACAAAACTAAAACCAGATCAAGACCTCTTTCACTCTCTGTCTCCATGTCGACATTTCCGTCTATTGTAATGCCTCTGAAACGTGTAACATCATTTGGAAATATGGTATTGTCAGACCAGTGGTTCAGCAATATTCACCCTCTCGTTGCTCACATCTGACATGTGGGAAGTTTTGATCCGCGTTTTCTCTTATCATGAGAAGGTTAGCTGCTAACTTTGTATATTGAACATCAGTAAACACTTCTATTCTTGTCGGTCAAAACCAGTGTATCTTGTGATCGTATGTTATCTATATATGTTAGGTTAATTGACTCTATTACTTGGCATTTTCTACTACATCTATTGGACTGGTCTCATATACACAATGTACATTCTTTTTTCCATATTTTTTCACCTCCAATAATATATCTTCTGCACTAACCACTTGTGTTTCCTTCTCTTAATATTCTCATTTCTAAGGAAGGAGAAAGATCAGGAGGCTGAGAAATGATAGATGAGCAGAGAAAGCTGTTTATGAGGAGGAGGCTGAATCACTTGGAGACAGCATTATAGGTGCTTCAACCTGAACCCAAAGCCTGATAATTTTTAGTGTCTGTATAAGATATAAGATCATTGCTTCCACCAAGATGAAAGGAACTTTTGTGCGGATAAAAGTTAGTGATCTATAACAATTGGTAACTGTAAAGAGGAAACAAAAAGGTTTTATTTGATCTTTAAGTTAGTTGTAAAAAAAAAAACAGAACAACATTGGACTTATCATAGAAGTTTACTTCAAATGTATCAACTTCTATTTATTCTTACATTTTTTATTTTATTTTATTTAACTTACTAAGACAATGTAAGAAGCGGCAATCTCCACACAGCCCTAGTACGGTCTCTCTTGGAAGCTCATCTTTATGTACATAAAACGTCAGAGCAAAGAACTCCACAGTGGCAACACAGCTCCTTCTCTGTTAACTTTGTTTCAGATTGGTGACTTTGATAACGGATCTTCTAACGGTATGCGTCCTTCAGACTCTCGTCGTTAGACTTCAACTTCCTTCTGCGTGAACGAGGGAACAGCAGCTGGTGCATCTTCTTTTCTGCTGCCATTTCTGTTGTAGCCTGTAAGAAAAAAAAAACGATGTGAGACGCATAAGCATACCAATGTCCTTCTATAACCACTTTTGTTCAATGTTTTGGCTCTTAAGCATTATCATATCTCACCCTGGTTTTGAAAGGGAAACGGTGAGTTTGGACTTGTGCGCCTGTGAAAACTCTCACATCCATACCAAGGCTATCAACACTGATCAGGTTAGCTTCCTGCATAAGATGATAAAGTAGCAAGATCGATATACAAAAAAATGCGCATTCCAAACTTGTATATACAGAAAACTTGGATACATTACCTCTGCATGAAGACCTTTCTTTTTGCATAGAGCTTTAAGTGCAATGTCTGAACTAATCCCTCTGTTGTTGAAACGCTCTATGATTGCACAAGTAGAGTGCACTAAGATGTCTGGTTCAGCGTCTTGAAAATCTTGCAAGCTTATAGAAGACTGAAAAAACGTCAAAGAACCTTGACATCAACGCACTGTGTGAGACCAAAGAAACGATGGTTTGCAAAAATAAAACATACCTCTGTTCCATAGAGGGAGAGAAGCTCTATTCCCACAATCTCTAATCTATATAGACTAGAACTCATATCGTTCTCGTCATGTCTGGAAGTAGTGTTTTGATTATCATCACCTGAATTGAAAATACAACTCAAAGATATCAACAGAAAAGTTTACAAATGCACATTTGAGCACATCTGAGAATATGAAAGGACCTTGAACCTCCCAGCTATAGTCATCTCTATCTTCCGAGAGAAACAATCTTCTTATATAGGATTCCTCGTCAAGGAAAGCCGGCCTAAGGCATGCGAGTATGGATACACCATTAGATGGATAGTCCATTTTCCTGTCATAGTCCATGCTGATAGCCTGGATGATGGCATGTCACACTGATTAGGTATTTTCATCATCATGCTATTGCAAACGTTATTTGTTTGTATAAACCTTTGACATGTGTTTGGCAAAGTAGATAGGATGAACGCCATTGGAAGTGTCAGGCATTCCCCAATCAACCGGAATGTCTCCAGCTTCAGAGTCCATCATCTGCTCAGATTTTCAAAGTAGATCAGCAAAGAGATACACCGGGCTTGTTTTTTGCGAGGAAACTAAGAGAGTAGTACAACAACAGATGCAACCTACCTCGAAATAATGGTCATCAAAGATGATTTGGTCAAGATTACCAATTTCTGAAATGTTATATTCCTCATGGAGCCGTGAGTTTTCGTAGCGTGGGACATCCATTCCAAAAAAGGCTTTCTACAAAAGTATACAATGAATAAGATGACAGTCGTGCTGCTTACTGCCTACTTATCAGTTATGTACAGATACATTACATTCTACTTGATCATTGATACGCTTACCACTGGATTACTAGCTCCAGGATCTTCTAAGATGTTCACATCATCAGGAATGTCGAAGAAGATATCTACATTAGAAAAGAAAAATACACAACACACGATGAAAACAGAGTTGGTGAGAAAGAAAGTGATCAATACATCTACTACAATTAATACATGGAGAAAATACATATAAGACTAACCTCCATAATCATCAATGACGTACTTAAACTCAGACCATGAATTATGATCGTGTGGTTCACAGTGAATTGCTCCAGGGAACACCAACACAGCACTGCTGTTAGCCTACAATGAAACGAGGGTCAGCAACACTATTATAGTTCATATTGAAACTCTAACAGTAGTGGTCTCTCATATTTGTTTCTCACCTCGACGGTAGTCCTTGCTACTTCAGCAGGAGAGAGTTTTGTCTCCTGGACTCTTTTGCCAGGCTTCAGATCTTCCAGAGGATGATAGCCGTAGAAAGAAGAATCAGGCACTGAGTCAGAATAATCAGCAGCCACGGAAACTTTGGTGAGGCCAAGGTCATGTCCACCGGTTGCTACATGAAAGGCTGATCCAAAAGAAGGTATCTTGGATCTGGAACTGAGTACAAATTATTTTCATCAAGAATCACTCCCAAAAGCAAACACAATGCGTCTAATACTCTTGGATATAAACACGTTATAGTTATGTCAAAGGATCAAGGAGGAGACCGGATTTGTCATGGCATAAACACAGAATCGAATACATAGGTTTCATTGTTAATCACATACCTTAATACGGAGAGATTAGCAGAGGCAGATCCATCAAAGACACGGTTTCTTGCGCTGCTGTGTCTTTTGTAGGAAGGGAAGTCATCCGTGTAAGAGTAATGATGGCAATGAGATGGACCTGATGAAGAAAACAATACCAAACAATGTTCAAATGCCTCCAAATTACAGAAAGAAAAAGGTAAAAAAATTACAGGAAATATCAAGGCTTTATAAACAGATTCACAAATCTCTAACAATGAGATTAACATATAAATCTTCCCACATTAAAAAAAAAAACAAAATTTTACTGAGAATATAATATGAAGAATATAATATGAAGATAGAACAAACAGAGATAAGATAACCCAAATTTCAGAAATCATTGAAAAAATTACAGCTAAAGAGGAAAAGATTAAGACTTTGATAAACAGATTCACAAATCTCTAACAATGAGATTAACATTTAACTCCTCCCACATTCAAAAATACAAAAATTTACCGGGTAAATAATCTGAAGATTGAGCAAACAGATTTAAAACAGAGATAACCCAAATTTCAGAAATCATTGAAAAATTACAGCAAGAGAGAAAAGTTTAAGACTTTATAAACATATTTACAAATCTCTAACAATGACATTAACATATAACTCTTCCCACATTAAAAAAAAAAAACTTTACAGGGAAATAATCTGAAGATAGAACAAACAGAGATAACCCAAATTTCAGAAATCATTGAAAAAATACAGCTAAAGAAGAAAGATTAAGACTTTATAAACAGATTCACAAATCTCTAACAATGACATTAACATTCAACTCCTCCCTCATTAAAAATCAGAACTTTTTTTACCCAAAAAAAAACAAAACTTTACTCAAAAAATAATCTGAAGATTGAACAAAAAGGTGAGTCAACGAGAAAAATGCTTTCGCCATTAATAAAAAAGCGTGTGATGATGATTGAGTTAATTAAATTCGTGTCACGCAGCCATGCACAATCCATTACCAGCTTAGAATTTAATCAATAAGGAGGGAGAGAGATCTTAAAAAGTTGGTGAGGTACCGAGGGAAAAAGAAGAAGCAGCTGCGATCACCATGATCAGATCGGAGAAACTCAAAGTTCAGCCGCCGTGAAATGTCAAAGTAGGTGATCGTTTGGAATCTCCGCCGTATTCTTCGCCGTCTTTGAGGCTGGCTGGATCACGTTTCTGTCTCTTTGTTTGTGTTTACTGTCGCGTCTAACATTAATTTGCCATAGACTTCAGAAAACTTTTTCAGCTTTTTATATTCGTTTTTGTTTTTTTCTTCTATTCATGGAAATATTGATTTTTTTTTAATTTATCTGTTTGGGTCATCAGATCATGGGAAAAGTTGGTGTGGCTGCTATTTCTTACGGAAATCTGAAATTTCGTTTTCTTTTTATCTAAAAATAAAAATCTTCAGAAAATGATAAATGGATATTCCTTTGATTCTTTATTTAATATACTCATCATGAAAACTCTTGACTCGCACACGACCAACCAATTGTGACTTGTGAGTTTGCTTACTACAAATTGGTACGGTTTATCTGAACGTACCTAGATGAATGGTTCTGTTAGATTCTTTAGGCGATGATACCAAGAACAATGCGCAAGTCTCTTTCTTTTTTCAGACGTCGGTGATGTAACGCTATACGATCTTATAACCTACCATTATAAGAGCAACCTCTCAGTAATGATATCTCACTACAGAGTTTTCAAAATACATATGTATATGTATTATATATATCTACTAGGGGTATTCCGGCGCTACGCGCCGGATTCGGACGTTTTATTCTCTAGTAAGCTTAAATTGTTTATTTGTTAGTTGTTAATACCTGTATTTTAATCTGTTTTTACCGTTTGATTCACTTAAAAATAGAATAAACAGTCGATAGATGCAAGAAAGTAAATATAGTTGACCTTTAAACGTAAAGTGAAGTTGATGATCCATAGGGAAAATAGTGTAAATACATGTGTTTGTTTTGTGAGTATTTTGTGAGTGATTAAGAGTTCTAAGTTGGGTAAAGTGATAAGATTATGATTTATTGATGGAGAGTTTTAGTTATTTAATTTCCTGATTTTTTTTAGTTTCATTTTGTTATAAGGACCATTTGTAGAGGATGCTGTGCTTTTGAGTTAAAGGTGTGTAATTAATTGTCTATTTGTTTTCGTCAGATTGTTAATATTTATGTAGATTATCTCTAATATTCATATTCTGTGTAGATTAGTGACTAAGCATATTAATTTTCGTTAATTATATATAAGAATGTTAGTTTTATTATAAATTTTGGTGTTACATATTATTTTTATTGTAAATTAACTATTAGAAATGGTTAAAATCAGTTGAAAAAAAAAACTATTAGAAATGGTAATTGTGTTGTAGTTTATTTTATTTATTTATTTAGTAATTAGTCATCATTGGTAAGTAGCACTAATTTTGGAGAAGAAAGATTATGTGATGGGAAATGTGGTTTTACCTTTGAATTTGAGTCATATTGTCTATTGACATGTATTTGTATTGTGGTTTTATGAAATGTAATTTGGTTAAAAAAACAGGCACAAAAAGACATAGTAAATACGAATGATACAGACGAAGAAGTCCATAGGTGCTCGGAGGCGGATTGTGTTAAGCGATTCTGAGCTCTTTTTAGTTTAAACCTTAAAGATTAGTCTGTAATATGTTTTCCGACTCCACCGGTTGTTTTGTTAACCAATGCTAGAGAAATATAAGAATATGTATTAAGATAACATTCTATATATTTGCTGTCAAATGGTATATGTGAAGACCCATCAAGTGAGGCTTTGAGCTTATGCAGACACTTGCTATAGGTGTTAGTTTTGTCGAGATGTATTATTTGGAACGGTTGGGGTGACTACTTGAGGAAGGAAAAGTTTAACCAATATTTTGGAAATTCTAAAAAAACTGGAAGGAACGTAACATAAGCCAATAAGCAGTGAATAAAAACTCTCAATAATGAGACACAAAGAGAGAAGTCAAATATCAGGCACTATCCGGAGGGTTCGCTTCCATTGATAATTGGCGCTTAAGCCAGCTAGGTCCTCAAGTGCCTACATCTGATTGATACATGTGCACATGCCAAGACAATTTTTTTTAAGAAACTCATACTACAGCAGTGATATGTTTTACAAATAAAATGTGTGGCAGGAAATGATAATCTACGACGGGTTGAGGGTTGCGTCAAGTGTGTGATACATGGTAGTAACATTTTTAATGAGTCAAGGATTTAGCTGTTGTAAAGTGGTGCTTAAAGTAAGCGATTAAATTGAACCTTCAAGTCAGAGCCTCTCCACTGAGTTCGGTCGGAATGTAGAAGTTGTTATTTATATACTTGTAAGAAGAGAGCTTGCTTGAGACATACGAAAATTTGAAAGAAACAAAGACCGTAGCATAACGGGTGGGAATGAGTTGTGGTCCTATTTCATTATTATGCTACATCCGAGAAAAACTCCAGCGTAGCTGTGGTTGACATGAGGGTCATAGACTCCCTTGAGATTTTACTCAATGCGTGCCTTCTTCACAGAGTGTCCATCCTCCATAACTGTTGGCTCCTCCGAAGTCATTTCAAGAACAACATGTGGAGCACGTAGTAGAGCTGCCTCGCCTCTGTTTTCTTCAACCATACCATGACTATTGAACCTTCTACTACTGGTCACACGACACCAAGTGACGGATTTGTTGTTATGGATGCAGCTCCCACCATATCGTCGCCGGGTTGTCACTACCAGTGAAAATATGCCAGTTAAGTAAGGAGGAAAAAGACGTAAGTTGTTAGTTGTTGAACTCACCTGGACCGCAAAATTAGCTATTGCTAGGCGCTGGTGCGACTGAGAATGCGTGAGAGAGGGGAAGAGTGATGTTCTAAAGCGGAAAGTGAACATCCTGCCTACAATCTTGGAGGCCTTGTGGGAGGGACCTTACATGTGGGTCTTCAACGCCAACGTGCTGTATCACAAAACGCCAAAGTAAACAAAGACAAAAATGAGAAGAAATACAGAGAGATCATGGGTTACTCGGTGACTGATACCATGACCAGTGAAGCACAAATATTGGTTTGTCATCTCACGTTAAAAGCAACAAACACTGCAGAGTCAGGCCCATCAGAGACAGATTATAACGGATCATAAGTTGACGTTAGTGTCCTAACCTGATGCGGTGAATTCAGTACATAGTCATTAAGCTCCGACACTCTTATAGATTCAGTCTTCTTTGACATCTCCATATTTTGTAGAAGTAGATGAACAACCTTATTCACTGCTACAGATCTTAGGGTAAGGAATGTGCGAGAGGGGTTTTAGGCGCTATTTCCTAACCCTTTAAGGTAACTCATCTGACTGGATGTACCCAGAAAAAAATGGCGTGGAAAAGAAACAAATGGAGTGGGTTTAATATATGAAAGAGATTGCACTAAGGAGAGATGCTCAAAGTGAGACCAGAAAACTTGCTCTATATGAGTTTCTTGCGTACATTCAAGCTTTAAAAAACTAAAGGCTCGACACCAGACGTTACTAATTTATGATGGAGAAACCTGGAAAGCCCGTCAAAAACACTAAGACAAATAGTGGTATCCCTGCATAGTGTAAGAGATGAAATGTATAACATTTTGATGTATTAAACTAAACTTTTTCTTAACAATGTTAACAAAATAAAAGGTGATGTCGTTGTTATGAACCTGTGACTTCATGCACTGGTTTCTTCACTGTAAGTGGTTTTAATATCCCTCACTTCACCAACAATATCTGAAACCAAACAATTGTAGTAATGATAGTTTTATGTGGGATGAAAATTATTTCTCGGGAATGGCTGAAAAGAATCGAAAGAGAAACACACCTGGCAAATCCGTGTTCATATTAGCCAATTACATGAGTCGTTCATAATCACTAAACCTGAAAAACGGGGGAGAGGGTCCATGGTTTCTGCTATCTCGTCAAATTTTGTATCATCATGAATCGAATAGCAACAGGGCTGTCAACAAATCTGAAGTTTTGGTAGCTTCTGGTGACATCAAAAACTCTCATCTCATAAAGAGATCCTTTCTTCAGAATGTGTTTGAAAGTATTGAACTGGTTAATGTTGGTAGACGCTTGGATAACCTGACTGTGAGCATCTATAAAAGAGTACAAAATCAATGAATATCTATAATAATAAAATTAATAGAATTTAGAAATACCTTTTGGGATCTATGAGATCACTGGAATGGAGGGATTTGGAGAAGGCTCCCTGTGAAAAACTGAAGATACGTTGAAGAGGACATAGTGGGTTTCCTCCACTGAATGTCATAATTACAGAAAGTTATCCCGACACTCCAAAGTGGAGGTGAAGCGGTACCGCGGTGGTTTGACAGAGCGTCGTCACAAATTCTTTCAGATTAGATTAAGATTTTTGTGGACAAAATATTAACACAAATTAGTCGTAGCCAAATTAGCCTAGAAAACAAAACGAAATCAAAACACAACTTTAGATATTTCTGGCCTCCCAAAACCTTAGCAGACGAACCGCTGCAGTGTTAGAGCATCAGACGGCTTTCAGGTCGGCAAGGAGAGTGTAGGAAGACGCCATTGAAATCGTTTGCTGGTAAAAAGTATGATTCTTGATATCGTTTGAGTTGAACTAAACATCACAGAAAGGTCCGGCATTTATAGTAGAGGCTTCAGCCGGTTACGGTGGAAGACGAAGCGGTAGCTTGATTGCTTCAAGTGGGCGGAGTGGAGTAATCACTGAAACTCTGGAGTAAAAGAATGATTTATGATTTGTTGAGACGTTACAGAGCTCTTCTCGGCGCTCAAAGAATAAGATTTACTGGGGGAGGTTGGTTACGAATGAGGAAGACGAAGAAAGATGAAAATTTAATACTGTAATAGAAAGGTCTTCAAAATCCATACGCAATATGATATTGGGCTTGCCGAAATGTATGAAGGCCCAAATTATATAAGATAGCCCTATCCAGTCTGTTTCGCTAATGGTCAAAACAAATATTAATAGCGAAGACGGGAAAAACGCGGAGCCTATGACATTGCGACACGTGTCGCGAAATGCCCTCACCACCAAGGGCGACGTGGACGCAGGAGGTGCCAAAAAAAGTCTACTTTATATATTAAGATATATATATTAATATTAGTATCTTATAGTTGACAATCTTAAAGATATGGGAAACACACTAACAAAATTAAATAAAGATATTTTTAGTTCGACTTATAATAATTAAAAAAACTTTTATATATATATAGAGAGAAATCTCCATTAGAATTGCTCTAATATACCAAAGTATCTTTTCACATGTTGGCAGGTAAAAAAATGTTTCTTTGTTCACTTTTCCAGTTGATTTTATTTATTTGATTTCTGTAATTCAGTTACACCATAGCAATCCAAGTATATAAACATTGAAAGACCTTTTTTATTGTTATGTCAGTGGAGAAGTTATTACAGAAAAATGTATAATAATATCAATTATACTTGTATCCACTATATGAATTTTATACATATTTATTTAACGATTGTCAAAAATACATATTTATTTAACGATAAGACAGAATACAATAAATTTAGAAGAAAAGGTAAAATAAAATATAAATAAAATCAAACAATTTCTTCGTGTTTTTATTTCAAATTTTCTCTCTATAATATTCTTTGAAAATCAGTTTTTACGTGTTGCACATGCATTAGTTCTTACAATGGTTAATTACATAATTACTCTTAATGAATTTAAAATATTATATCTAGTTATCATTATTAAAAAAATTATTTACTAATTTATGTCAAATAAATTTTCTATTTACTAATTTATGTCAACAATTTTGATATTAAAAATAAACAATATTACTTGTAAAACATTATCTTAAGAAACACTATGTTATATATTTTCAAAATAATTATATCTATACATTTTCTTAGATGATTACAAAAATAGTTTAAATAACAAAGCAAATTATCTTTGATTGACTAAGAATATTTTATAATTACTATTATTGAAATGATTTATTCATTTTTACATATTCCACACTTTCTTTACATTTTTATTAGACTATAAGAAAATATCTATAAAAATTTATTATTTTTTCTTATATAACATGATTTTCAGAAAGAAATCTCAAAACTTTGTTATTTATTTTTAAAATGTTTAAAAATATTCTGAAACAAAGATTTTAAGCAAAATAATAATTATTAGAAAGGAAATAATTCTTCTTTACTATAAACCTATTTTTGATCAAATTATTACAAATATTTTTAAATAGAATAACTCTAAATACTTTTAATAACTAAACTAGATTTTGGATTACAAACAAATTTTCTTATGAGTTAGTATTTTGAGATTGTTGTGCATTATTATGTCTTATTATGTCGAAGAACGATTTTTTTAAAGAAATATATAATTTATGAAATATTTATTTGAGATTTTGTATATACATTTTTATGTCACTTTCTTAGGTCTGCATATTTTATCCGGATCTAAAAAGAGAACCAAAATCGACTTGAAAATACATGTTTGGTTAGGGTCCGGGCTCAGGAAAAAGTACATTTAAGCATTTTCTTGGACTTGCTGGTCTTGGTTTGCGTCTGGGTCCTATCCGAGATCCAATCGTATATCCAAAGTAACTGAAATGTTTTGTGTAGATTATATATTTTGGGTATTTTGGATATGATTTAAATAGTACAGACATATTCTAAGTTTTAGGATTGGGTTTTTGGTTATAGTTTTGAGTTTTAGGTTAAATTTAAAAAATGTGAAATATATTTTGGGTATTCTGATAAAATTTTGGGTATTTTTGATTGTTTGGATCAAATTTCAAGTAAAATTTGTGGGATTTTGAGGTATTTAAATACTGTTAGTTATTTGTTTTGGTTTTAGGTATTTTTGTGTTTCAGTTTTTTTTTGTGATTTTGGAGTGCATGAGCTTTTTTACCCAATTATTGTATAGGTATTTGAATTATAGACCAGGAACTACATGTGTCCGAAAGGAATTAACTCAAACCGAAAATTTTCAAATATCTAATTAGATCAAAATGTCTAGGACTTGAAGGTTTCAGATCTGAAAAACGATCTGTACCCGACTCGAATATCCGTTTACCCAAATTAATATCTTTAAATGAAAGAGTATAAAACAGAATAGTATTTTAAATTTATTAGAATTTATGTAAACAAACCAATAAATGTTAAGAAAATTGAAATTATAAAATATTATAATTGGTTATAATACACTAATTCTCGTTTAACTCTTTATAATTTATAATTCTATTACACAAATAAATTTAGTTTAGACAAAAAATATTGTTACACAAGCAACTGAATTAAAAGAGAGTGAACGAAGGCCTGTTGTTTATGTAACTATATGCCAAACATAGATTTGAACCACCAAACACCTTTGTCTCATTAGGAGCAGCGTTGCACCCAGAAATAACTCTTTGAAGGCTCGCCGATGACGGTATTCTGGTTACACATGATCGATATACAAAATCCTGTAATTTTTAAATTTTGGCACTTTTGTCATTGCCCCCACCGAATGATAGAGATCATGTTGCCAGAGAGGGATACGGTGATAACAACTCTTCGACTTTGGGTCTGTTTTTTTATTTGGAAATTTCTGATTTTTTCATTTAAATTTAATTAGTTTATCAACAATTTTAATTACTTTAGTCATTAACTTATATTTTTATATCTCACAATTAGTTTTTATTGTATTTTTTGAGGGTGCAGTTGGTATTTTCTAAAAAATATCTTAATGAAACAATTATAGGTTGTGATTAGCCTAATGGGACAATATACTTATTTTTGGCTTAAAAACAATTTTTCCTAAATATTTTAGTATTTTTTTCAAAAAAATATCTCTTTTAAACCGTATATAAACCCTATATAGATACATGATTATATTTTATTTTCTATATAGATTCATATATGAACTGTTAATTAAGTTACAATAAATGAAATAGTATTAAATGTATCTATAGTCACATGTTTATTTAAACGTTATAGGATATTAATTATTTGGTTAATAGAAAAGATGTTAGTTATAAATATTTGGTTATATGCATTAAGTTGGGCTAAAAATGAATAGGTGCAACAATTTTTCTAAGTAGATTTTTTAGGATGATCTCTTTTCTAATAGTATTGATTATCCTTAATGATACATTTTTAGTTTTTTACTACCTTGTTGCCACTATTATAGTTTTGCTTTATCTCCTTTTTACTTAATAAAATTTTAATAAGAATTTTATTTTGGTTTCTTCTTACAAACTTATATAAATACTAAAAAGAAAATTTCTATAAATTATGTAATATATTAATTTATATATATAATGTATTTTACTTTTATTTTCCTTTTGTTTTCCTTTATGTTTATATTTTCATAAATAATAAGGAAATCTCCATAAATATGAAATATAATAATTTTTATAAATTACCTCCAGGTTAATCAAAAAAATATTGATTTACATATAAAATGTGTTTTACTTTTTTTCCCAAAACAACATAAACAAAAAGCAAATTAATATAAAATTGTAAATTATATTTATATATAACTTCGCAAAAACACAAAAAGTAATTTAGGTATTTTTTATGTAAAAGTAAATGATTTTTATTATAAATATATTTTTATTGGAATGGGTACAGAAACATATTTAAATATTTTAAACAAATAAACCTATCATCTAATATAGTGTTTTTAAAAAACAATATACATATCTTTAGTTAGCTTAAAACCAAAAGAAAATCAGTATGTGAAAACGAGTTTAAAAAAAAAAATTACCATAAATATAATTTTATAAAATAATTACAAAAAATTGAATGACATAAACCAATCATATAATTCAGAAAAAATGTATTACAACTAACTAGAACTGAAAATCATTTCAAAAAATAGAAGTTTGAAAATAAAAATATTGTTATTGTTTGATCTTGATCAAATTAATAGAATCAAACTTTTTCAATTTTTGGATATTACGATGTTCAAAACAATACTTTATGGATATTGTGAGTCTGTGACCAAACTGATAGAATCAAATTTATCAATTTTTGGATATTGGTGTTCACACATTTATTCAAGGATCAATATAAACAAACAGAATATATTATCAAAATAAAAGTACTTCCTTCATGTTTTAAGTTCCATAAAGAAACACTTTTATAAGTTCAAAAGAAAAACAAGGCTTAATTTTTCAACGGTCAATATCGATCCACCCGATTAACGATGGGCCTGATATGTTGACAGCCCAAGCCCATGCATAACCTGTATTTGGTTCTTGTTGGATACTACTACTTTTATAATTTCCTTCAATTTCCTTTTGCGTTAATCTTGTACTTGTTCGTGCTGGTCATTGGTCTTGGCCGTGTTTGTCCTAACATTTTTGTTTATTACACGAACACGAACCAAAAGAAAAACCAAAAAAAAAAAAAAAAAAAAAGAGAACCCTAGATTGTTCTATCGCCTTCCTGTCCAGGTTTATCTCTCTCTTTCTCCCCGCCCGCGAAAAACGAATCCGAATCTCGCAAACGAAAGAAGCATCTTTCCGAATCTCTCAATCGAGCAATTAATCAGCTTCAATGGTGAGTTGGGTTCTTTGATAAAGTCAATTCATTTTAAGCTTCATTTGGGATCGCTTGTTGTTGATTTGGTGTGAATCAGATAGGTTGATTGATGCGTGTAGATATCTGTGGCTAAAGGCCTGTGCTTTGTTGTCAATTCATTTGGTTTCTGTTTACAGGCAGGGAGAATCATTGCGCAGCTCATTGTGATGGGTTCTGGGATATTGGGTCGTGCTTTCTTTCAAGCCTATCGTCAGGCTCTTGCTAGTGAGTTCTTGTTGTGTATTTCCATCAACTGCTCTCTTTGGAACATCTGTTTTTTTTCTTTCGATTGATAGATTGGTTTACAGATTGCATTTTCATAATGACTAGTGATTCTGTGGATTTTTCTAGAACAGTTTATATGTTTCCTGAAACAGATTGCCCTGTTTTGATTGACTATATCGAACCCGTGAATGCTCTTTTTTTTTTTCCAATTAATATATTGGCGACACGGCTTAACGAGTTGCATTTTCATGGTGGACTAGTGACTCTGTGGATTTTTTTTTTTTACTACTTATATCAGAACATGTTATAAGTTTCCCCAAACAAATTTGCTTTATCTGATTCGTGTATGTTGATTTTGTAATTAAGACAAAGAGTCATGTATCTTAACAAAATAAACTTATATATTTGCAGATGCTTCTAAAACTGGCGTAGCGCAGGAAGCAATGCAGAACGCAGTACGTAAAGCAGGAAAATCCATTACTGAGCAAGAGGCTAGGCAGATTCTCGGTGTCACCGAGCAGACCTCTTGGGAAGAGATAGTACAGGTAAAAAAACATACATTTTTTCTTTCTTTGTCTTGTCTAGTCTGAAACTCTGGAGTATTTAATAACTAAAAAGGAGTTTGTTGGTTGGCGATGAATGCAGAAATACGATAAGCTGTTTGAGAACAACGCCAAAGCTGGGAGCTTTTACCTTCAATCGAAAGTTCATCGAGCCAAAGAATGTCTTGAAGAGGTGTACAGGAGCAAAGCCAACGGTACACCTAGTTAAAGACTTTTTTATCTTTAAATGTTTTTTTCTCTTTACAGAATTACATTTCTTGCTCATTATGTAAAATCAAAGACAGTATCACAGTTCTTTGAGATGATGTGTAAAACTTTGAAAGACGGCCATAGCTTTCTTCACCCATTGTTTACTAATAACGAAGAGTGCTTTCTCTGTTCAGTTTGATCAAGTGTCCAAGGAACCTACTTATAATTAGTATGGCTTTTTGTTCTTTTCGTGCAGTTGTATCATTCACTACTATGACTCTTTTAGAGTTTTGCTTTTTACAATAAAATATGCTTTATTCCATTAAAAATGTGATGTTTATTGGTTAAGATATGATGTAAAATATAAGACTCAAAACCCTGAAAAAATAGTATACTAAAAAAACAGTCTATGGTTATTGTTTAAGACTCTTTTCACTCTGACCTCCAATACTTCTTCTCAAAGCCATTCTCGCCATTGCGATAGTCCCATATGGTCCCATCAATCTCAGCCTGCGTGTTCATCACAAATGGCCCGTGTTGAACCACAGGCTCCCCGATCGGTTCTCCTGCAATCAACAAGAACCTCAACGGCCTATAGTCTGACGTATTCCACACGCTAACTTCATCCCCTGTTCCGAACACCACAAGAGTGTGTGCTTTCACTGCGTAAGAGTCCGAGGAGCCAAACACGCCTTCGTTGCAGTCTATGACGTAGGCGAAGGCGGTCCAGGACTCCGGAATACTCTGGTGGGTTTGAGCTCCTGGCTGGAGAGTTATGTCAAGGAACATGATTGGTGTTCTTGTGTAGAATGGAGACTGGACTCCCATTGACTCTCCTGCTATGACTTTGACCTCTACTCCTGCTTCATATGCTACTGGCATCTCAGAGCTCGATATTTCGACGTTTGATGGGTCGATCCTGAGCAGAATCAAAGAAACATGAATCTTAGAAACATTGATAAAGATGTGAAGAAAAGTGGAGTCTGTATATATATGATGAATCTTGTTTTACATTTTGTCACTTGAAGGGAGGTTGACCCAAAGCTGTAAGCCAGTGTTACTGCGTTCTTTAGGCATTTCAGAATGAATGATTCCTCTTCCTGCTGTTGTCCACTGAATATACAAAAAAAAAAACACAATAAAACCACAAATCTAAGAGGTTAATTTAGGGTTTATGTTTTAGTTTTAGTTTTTTTTTACCAGAACATCTCCTTCATCGACTGTTCCCTTGTTACCATTGAAGTCTTGGTGAATGAGGCCTCCCTGATCAAGTTAAAATGATTTGAGTTAACCAAAAAAATAAAGCTTTTGATTATTGATTTAAATCATGATGAGACTTGTTTCTCACCTCCAACATGTATGTAACACTCTCAAAACCTACATGCACAGAGATTATCAATTACATGAGACACACTATAAAACAATGTAGGCCTTTTGTATGTATAATAAGAATGAAAAGATGATTTCACCTCTATGAGGATGATCTCGGAATCCACCCGGAGGTGAAACTGATCAAGAAACAAACAACAATGAGTAAGTAAAAAAATCAAAATCACAAATTTTAAATTGCACATTGCTAAAGTAATAAGAATTACCAGAAAATTCAGCAAGCGACACGAACGGGTCCAATAACTCATGGTCACTCCTGAATTAACCCAAAAAGAAAAAAAAAATATGAAATTTGAAGGTGAAGACACTAGATTTTTCTTGGAAAACTGAGAAAGAAAACAAGAAACTCACTTAGTGATGCCTTGTCTAATGTTAGCACCATCGTTGCTATTCTCAAAATTTGCAAATATCTTCTTCACGACCTGTCTGGATGACATATTGATGATTATGACAAAGATCGATGATAGAATTAGAGTTACTTAGTTGTGTTTGATATGTAAATATAAGATACATATATATAGTGATATGCATTGACATTATGCTAATATTCGTATAATGTTAAATCTCTTAAACACATAAAGGAATCATGCTAAAAATAATTAAGTTCTACTTATTTTCAAATCTTTCCATTTAATATTAATGAATACCACTGGTTAGTCTTTACAAATTTTTTTTTTTTTTTGATAATCTTGGGATTCCCCACTTCGTAGGTCATTCCCCAGACCCCGGTCAGATAGCGGTCCGCTTCACCCGGAAGGATATTACCTGGACTGAGGATAAGACCCAACATCCAGTACCGCTGGTGACACGGAAGAGTAGTTCCCCCCGCCTAATATCGAACCCGGAGGCATGACAATTGGCCCCCAAAACCCTTACAAAGTGGACTATCTCATCCGGTCTACTCTTTACAATTTTGATATGCAAAATGCACATTTTTTTGAAAAAGTCAATACACATTTTTATTTCAATTTATCTCCAACAAAAACTTTTTTACGGAGGATGTGTTAGTCTGTGATTTTTATTTGGCATGTGTACATATTTATTTCTCCATGCATCCAGATATAGCAAAACACTGCACCACAAGCGCATCAACGGCTTTGAGGTTAACTGCTTCCACAGGCTAACTAAATCCATTAGTCTAAACACAAGGGAAAAAAAAACTCATCAGAACTGCTAAAAATGTTGGTGTTAAACTAACACATTAGCCATTATCTTTGGTTTGGTTGAAGTTATCAATATGGTTTTAATTTAGTATCATTACACATGAATTGGCTGCTAAGAACACGAACTTGACTTACTATTAGATTTTTTTATTTGAAACTATGTTGGAGTTATGCATGAACGTTCTCTTTGTTTAAGCTTGCTCTGAGCAGAATTTTGATTTGTAGTGAAAGTTGTAATAGATTCTTGAGTCTTACCAGCTTTTTATTATCTCCCTTTAGTCTCTAAAGAAAACAAAACTCAAAAAACAAATCATTTGTTTTATGCTAACAAATTCTTTTCTCTGTGACCTCTATCTACTCTTAGCCAGTTCAAACCCGTTTTTAGCATTCTTATAGTCCTCAAAAGCCATATCGATTTCATCCTGCGAACTCATCACAAACGGGCCACACTGAACCCAAGGCTCACCGATCGGTTCCCCTGCAATCAACAGAAATCTCAATGCCCTAGAGGCTGACTTGTTCCACACGCTAACTAAATCCCCGGGACCAAACACAACAACATGGTGCGCCTGAATAGCCAAAGAGTTCAAGGAACCGAACACACCCTCATCACCTTCTAAAATGTAGGCAAAAGCAGTCCAAGATTCTGGGACGGTTTGGTGGGTTTGAGATCCTGCCTTGAGGGTAAAGTCGAGGAAAATGATTGGTGTTGTTGTGTAGTAAGGAGATTTGATTCCCATTGAATCTCCAGCTATAACTTTTACCTCTACTCCATCCTTATCAGCTCTTGGAATCTCTAAACTTGACAGTTCTAGGTTCTTTGGCTCGATCCTATCCAAAATCAAACAACATAGAGATTCAAACACATGAATCTTAACATGTAATATAGATGACAATGAAGAAACCTGTCTCTCTTACATTCTGTGTATGGAAGGAAGGTTGATCCAAAGCTGTAAGCCATTGTTGACTTCTTCTTCTGGAAACTCGGAATGAATGATTCCTCTTCCTGCTGTCATCCACTGTCAGAATCAAGAACCAAAACAGAGTGAATCAAGAAAACTCCAAGAGGACTCGTTGTTTCTTTTGTGTTTAGTATATTTTTGTTTTTCACCTGAACATCTCCGGCTTTGATTGTACTTTCCTGACCTTTAAGATATTTGTGAATGATACCTCCCTGCATATTATTTAAAAAAGATTTCGAAATTAGAATCTCAAACCAAGATTCAAGAAATGTAATCAGTGAACAAGATGAAAGAGTCTGTGGCTTTACTTTTAGCATGTAAGTAACACTTTCAAAACCTGCATAGAGTTGATCCAATTACATTAGAGTCATTACAGAACAGAGTAGACTTTGTTTGTGTAATGTGTATATATATGCGTGTGAAAGAATTTATTGGTGATACTGACCTCGGTGAGGATGATCTGCGAATCCAGCTGGAAGCGAAACTGATAAAAAAAAAACAGAGCAAAACAGGAACACATAAGTGAATGCTCTATATTATTGTCTTATAAATATGTAAACATTTTGATCAAAAATAAATAAATAAATATGTAAATATGAGTCAGAAATTTACATGAAATATCAACTAGTAGCACGAACGGGTCCAGCAACGCCTGGTCAATCCTGAATACAACCCCCACAAGATAAGAATATGTATATGAAAGTTGAAGATGAAGACATTGGATTGTCATGAAAAGGATTTGTAGAAAAAGAAAAGAAAACTAACTCTGTGATGCCGTTCCTAATGAGAGCTCCTTCACCTTCTTTCTGAAGCTGTTAGAACCGAGTTCGGTCGAAACTAGTAAAGAGAAGACGAAGAACTCGTCTGTGGGTCTAACAAAGACGTTTTATAGATGAGGATATAAGGAGCTGGTTACAGAATGAGTGTAAAGAGAAAGACAAAGCGGAGCTCGAAGAGCTAGCCGAGAAACGATACAAGATAGCGGATAGAGAGGAACAAAACCCTAGATCTAGCCGCCTTGTGAGTATGTAAAAGTGTGGATCCCCTTCTTGTTTCCCTTTGCTCTCCTTTTATAGGACTCTTTGGTAGTTCGCCCTACTGAGGAGTTCAGCTCGTGGGCTTTCGGTCGATCATGTGGGCCTGCTGCGCTGTTGGGCTTAAGTGATATCCGAGAACTCCTATCGGGCGACTCAGGACGTCGATGACTGATACTCATCTCCTCGCCAGGTTCTGTGCTGTAGCGGGCCGGAGCGTTCTATTTGATGGGCCTTGTAGGAAGGTGCACATCCATCCCCCTACAGTAAGTCCCCCCCAGTCCGTTGATGACTGGGATCTCGTGAGTCAACGGATTGCAAGGTAAGCAGGCTTAATAAAATAGAGGACTCGTGTCGCGAAGGTTTCTTATGGGGAGTGTCTGATCAGGCGGATCTGATCGCCACATCGTCAATCAGGACCGTGACCTTACTCGCTGAATAGGAATGGCTTGAGGGTTTTGCTCGCTGAAGGGAGCTTACTTCTGCGAGCTGACTGCGAGTTTACTCGCTGGAAGGGTGTTTCCTGCTCGCCGAGTTGGTGTTTGTCGTTCCTATTCGTCGCGTCGGGCATGATGATGACTGGAACTGTTCATTCTTGCGTGAAGCTCTAAAGGTGGTTTTGATCGCCAAAGCAGGAACCCCGGCTGGGAGTTTTATTCGCTGGAGGAAGTTTCCTTTGGTGGCCGACTGCGAGTTTACTCGCTGAAGAGTTGTTCCTTGCCGAGTCGGCGTTGCTCGCTGAAGGGAGGTCACTTCTGCGAACTGACTGCGAGTTTACTCGATGGAAGGGTGTCTGTTGCTCGCCGAGTTGGTGTTGTCGTTCCTACTCGTCGCGTCGAGCAAAGATGATGATCGAAGCTGTTTGATCTCGTATGAAGCTTTCAAGGCGAATTTACTCGCCAAAGCAGGAGCTCCAACTGGGAGTTTTACTCGCTGAAGGAAGAGACTTCCGTGGAAGCGGTTCTGCTCGCCGAAGCAAGGGGCCTCTCTCTGTTGGTGCTACCTTTTTTTACTCGTCGCGTCGAGCAAAGATGATGATCGAAGCTGTTTGATCTCGTATGAAGCTTTCAAGGCGATTTTATTCGCCAAAGCAGGAGCTCCAACTGGGAGTTTTACTCGCTGAAGGAGGAGGCTTCCGTGGAAGCGGTTTTGCTCGCCGAAGTAGGGGGCTTCTCCGTGTTGGTGCCACCGTTTTTACTCGTCGCGTTGGGCTCTCGACTTGGCGTTTTACTCGCTGAAGCAGGAGATTTTCCTGGGAGTGGTTTTGCTCGCCAGAACGGGAAGCTTTTCCGCAGGCAGAGGTGACGGCCGAGCCCGTTCGTCCCTACGTGCAACTCCGGAAGCAATTTTGATCGCCAAAGTGGTTCCTTCGATCTAGGCGTTTTGCTCGCTGCAAGGACCTGCTTTCTAAGGTGGACCGGTGAAGAGCGACTTACTTCGCCAAAGATGACGTGCTTGTGAGGGGGAATCTGCTCGCTCAAGGGGAGATGTCTTGGGAGGGCTGACCATTTGGTATTCGAAAGTAAACCGGACTACTCCGATTTTGGTTCGGTTAGCTTGGACCGGTTCAATCGAACCGGCCTTTTGGTTTGTCGAGGAGCTAGGGTTTTGTGGTTCAAGATTTCGGGCTTCTAGGCCCACGTAGGCTCATTTTAGGCCTTTTAGGCCTTTTTAGGCGTAATGATGGCGCTTCGAGATGCGTGCCTGGCCTTTGCTATAAATGGGAGTCTTTCTCTGATGAGAGATTCATTCTTCTGCATTGCTTCAGGTACTTTTTTCTCTCTCTTTCTCTCTCTTTTTCTTTTATAGTTTCTCTCTCTAAGTCCGTCGCGGGGGTCGATCTATTCCTCTCGTACGTTTGGATCGAGGTCATGATACCCAGGAGGCGGCTTTCGCGAGAGGAGAAAGGGAAGTCGATATCCACCGATCCGACGCCGACTGGAGACGATTCCGGGGATGGGAGTCCACTGGAGGAATTCAGTCTGCTGCACCGCGACGCCATGCGAGATACGGTCGGCATGACCCTCGATCAAAGACTTCTAGTGGCTGACGCGCATAGGCTTTTTCACGAGGAGAGGAGCGTCCCCGTGATCGTCAGAGAGGGAGAGGACCCACCTCGAGTGGATCCGGGGCTCGAGGTTCCTAGCGAACAGACGGTTCGTACAGAGGCTGCTCCGAGAAGAAAAAGGAGGCGATTCGTTCAATCGACGATTCCTCGCTCGTGGGTTCCGGAGTTACAGCAGTGCAGGCCCATACGCTTCCACCCGGGAGGATTGTTCGAGGAACTTCCTGCGCTTCCTCCTGAATCTCTTCGCAGCCCTTACGCGGAGGGACAGGAGTGGGAGAAAGTCGTCGGGACGCACTCTACCCATAGTAGCGTGAGGGAAGTGCTGCGAGTTAGTGGAGGCGTCGGAGTGACTTACCTGATTCCCAGCAGCCAACAGAGACCTTGGTCTCCTCCAGTCGGCTATCAATGCCTGTATGAATCTTATTTTCGGGAGGATACGAGACTTTGGTTCCCGATTCCGCGTTTGGTGACTTCCTACGCCTTCCGGCGCGATGTTGCCATTAGCCAATTCGTTAACGGATCGTATCGGATCGCCGTTGCGCTGATGATGGTAGCCGCTGAGATTAACATTTCTTTGAGCGTGAGAACGTTTGAAGAGTTGACAACGGTGAGGGCTTTGAGGCCCGGATTGTTTTCGCTGAGGATGCGTCCAAGCTACAACATCTTGAGTGGTCATCCAAACAAGACAAAGCATTGGCGGCGGTCTTACTTTTTTGTTAAGTCAGACGAGTACGCCTTTGCAGAGCCTCCCGAGGAAGATTATCGTGTTCTGTGGAACCTTAGACTCGGTAGTTAGCGAGTTGCTACACCTGTTTTTTGCTTCGCTAGTCGCCTGACCTTTGCTTTTGCCGTTTTTTGTTGGTTTTGCAGTTAGCCATCCGAATACGATCGCATATCCGGAGAACTTCTTCGAGGACGCTCAGGCCCTTGCTACGACGAGTCATCGTCGCTGGCCTGATCTCAGTCGAGAGTGGACACGCCGTGCTCAGGATCGTGCGTTACGAGGTAGCGTTCGCATTTACTCGCCCTTTGTTATATTCCTTCATCTCTGGTTCTGATTCGAGTTTTCCTTTTTCTTCCTTGCAGAGACTTACTGGATATCTAACCAAGCTCCGATCATCGACAGAAGGAGAAGGAAGCGGTTGTCGCTTTTTACCAGGAAACAGCAGGGGTTGCTCAACAGAGCTAGGGAAATGGAGGGAGTCCCGGACTTAAGCGCTCTCTTGAAGGGACAACTGAAGCTTTTAGCGACTAAGGATAAGGTTCCTTCTTCCAGCGCTGGCGCTGATCCCGCTTCTGCTAGGACTTCTCCTCTGATTGATCCGGAAGTTCAGGAACAACTCCCCGAGGCAGGGGCTCCCGATCCAGGACTTGCAGCCGGCTCCGTTGAAAGCAAGAGGAGGAAGAAGAAAACGGGGAAGAAAAGGGGCCGTGATGAGTCTGCGAGCAACGAAGCAGAGGTGGCTGCTGATGTGGTAAACCAGCGAGACCCCGATCCGTCTGAGGGAACTGCTCCAATTGAGTCCCTTGATAAGAAGAAGAAGAAGAGGAAGAAGAAGGGCGCCGAGAACTCTGTCGCGTCGCGGGATAGTGCCGTCGATCCTTCTCTTGGAGTACAATCTGAGGAAACCTTGGAGGAGCCTCTTATTCCCGCCAACTCTCCTCACCATGATGAAGTTCTTCCTCGAAAGGACGCCTCCGATGCTTTGGGGCAGTCGAGAGGTAGTCCTAAGAGGAGGAATAAGGATGTGGCAGGACCTCTTAGTAGCGTGCAAAGCGCGCCACAGCTTGGCGGATCAGCCGGTGGGAGCTTCCCGGTGAGAGGGTTGACTCCAGATTTCAGGGATCGGGTCAGTTTTTCTTATGACGAGAGGATGCCATTGATTCTGAATCCTCCGCGATGTGCCGAGTTGACTCGCCAAATTCGGGGAGATCCTGTTGGTCTGCCTCCAGTGGAAGAGCTTGCGTTCAAGGAGCTTTATGCCGAGGTCGCGTGTTCGAGCAAGCGGGTAATCAACCAGCTCCCCTTTTTCCTTTCGATCTTTCTTAAGTATATACATTTGTTTTTAAAGTAAAGAACGTGGCCGTACGCAGAATGAGGCGAACATGAACTTGCTTGTCGCGGCGTACGAAGGGGAGTTGAGACGCACTGTGGTCCAGTTGGCGGCGGCTGAGAAGCTCGCAAGGGTGCGACAACTTGCGATCGATCGCGTGAAGGGAGAGCTCAAGGAAGCCAAGGATAAGGCTATCGAAGATAAGAAGATCCTCCGAGAGCAGTTTGAGAAGCTCGAGGAAAAACTGAAATCTTCTCAATCTGCAAAGAAGGGGTTGAGTGATGAGAACGCGGCTCTGAGCAAGAAGGTTGCGGCTCTAGAAGAACGGAATGCGTTGATCGCCGCGGAATTGTCTTCAGAGGGGAAGCGGCTTAGGGACTCCCGAATTTACGAGGTTACTCGGGAGAGGGCGAGGGTCCTAAGCGCGATGATCGCTAAGGCTAACGTCCGCTTCAACAACATCCGGGACCGCGAATCTCGTCGAGGTGAATTCGACCTAGCTCGCAACCTTTACGGGCAAGCGATGGGAACGAAGAAGTGCATTGAAATGATTTTGGACAGCGGCTCTCCACTTACGCAGGCGCATGTCGATATCTTCGCTGCGCAGGAGAAACAGTACGCGGCGGAGGTTGCTCGTCTTGCAGTGGAACCTGTCCCAGAGTCTGACCTTTCGCTGTCGCCTCTGATCCTTCCTTCTCAGTATGTCGACGAAAATGCTCTAGCGTCGCTTGATCTGTTTGGGTCTAACGTAAGCGTGATGGACCCTGACGCTGTGGCTCTTCTCCAGCGTTCGGGAGATGAACGGCTCGAAACCGAGCCTCCTGCTAAGGGAGCCGCTCCAGATAAGGTCGCCGAAACCGAGCCTTCCGCTAAAGATTCCCCGTTCGTGGTTTCCGATGGATCTTCAAGCGAGGAGGAGGGCGAGATCGGTGATTCGCCCTCTCCTCTTCTCGTTGCCAACGGAGGAGAGACGATGGAAGCGGAGGTTGCTGGCGAGAGCGGCGGAGGAGCGAAAGCTGCGGCTGATCTTGCTGGAGCAAAAAATCGGACCGATCTGGAGGTTCATCCCGAAGATCGCGAGCCTTGACTCTCTTTGTATGTTGTAATATTATTTACTTACTCTTTTTGGTCGGGGTTCCGTTTGTTGTGACGTTGCTTGCCCCTTTTCTTTTTCCATTCGGATATCGGTGAATGTCTTTTTCCCATTGACTTATTCTCTCTTGTGTGTATGATGTTTCGCGATGTTTTTATATCCGACTTTCCTTTGCATACGACGCTTTCCCTCAGAAATTGAATTAGTGTTGCCGAAAAAATCTTAAGGCAAGGAAAGAGATTCACGTTGTGTTCACCCAATTAGATTAGTGTTACCGAAAAGATCTTAAGGCAAGGAAAAAGGGGTTCAGCCGCCAATTCTGTTCGCCGAAAGCAGGAAGTCCTCTGGAGGCGAATTTATTCGCCAAAGCAGAGTCTTCAGGGTTACGTTTTGGCTCGCTGATAGGTGCCCTCTTGGAAGGCTCAGTGACGCTGTTAAAGGCCATCTTTCTTCTACGAACCGCGAATTTATTCGCCAAAGCAGAGAGCCTCTCCTGAGGCAATTTTATTCGCCAAGGCGGGCTTGCTCGAGTCGTGATTTAACTCACTGATCTTGCCAGTGATCTCGACTTGATTTGTGTGGTTTGGTTATAGCTGCACCGGGTAAGGCTGCCTACGTACCTCCGAAGAGGATCAAGCCATTCGTAGTTCGTTGGAGTCGAGTAAGAGTGACGCGGAGGGTGCACTTACTCGACTCTCTTTTTTTTTTTTTTTTTTTTTTTTTTTTTTTTTTTTTTTAACAATAGAGCAAGAGTGGCTCGTGATGCGCACTTGCACGATTGTTCGGTTAGTGAAGCCTGTTCATCGCCTGTGATGTCGTAACGGAGCTAGGCGGAGTAACGCTTAAGATGCATGGAGTTCCATGCTCTAGGAACTGCTTCACCGGCTGATGTTTCGAGGCGGTAAACCCCTGGTTTGATTACTTGCGTGATTCGGTATGGCCCTTCCCAATTAGTACCAAGCTTGCCAGCTTTCCACTCCTTAGTATTCTCAAAGACTTTTCGAAGAACCAGGTCGCCTTGTTCAAGAGGGCGCGACTTGACCTTCTTGTTATAGTAGCTCTCAATTTGATGTTGGTAATTCTGGATTCGGAGCAGGGCTTGATCGCGGTGTTCTTCGATTGCGTCAAGGGCGTCGAGCAGCATACTTTGGTTGAGCGCAACATTCTGGGGCATTCGGGACCTGCGGAGGCTGGTGACATTGACCTCTGCGGGAGCCATCGCCTCAACGCCGTAGGCCATGGAGAATGGAGTGCACTTGGTTGCGGAACGCGGCGTTGTGCGGTGAGACCAGAGAACGCCGTCCAACTCGTCGGCCCAGCAACCCTTTTTCAAATCGAGTCGTTTCTTCAGTCCATCAATGATTGTACGGTTAGATGATTCAGCTTGGCCGTTACTCTGTGGATATCGCGGTGTCGCGGTGTTCAGGCGGATCCTCCACTTATCACAGAAATCGCGGAACTGATGCGAGATGAACTGCGACCCGTTATCTGTCACGATCTCATAGGGGAGGCCGTGACGGCAGATTATGTTTCGCCAGACGAACTTTTGAACTTCCTTGTCCGTAATGTTGGCGAACGCTTCTGCTTCGATCCATTTGGTGAAGTAATCGGTGAGGACGAGGACGAAACGCTTCTGTCGTGAATTCGGCATCGGTCCGATGATATCCATTGCCCAACGCATGAAAGGATATGGTGCTGTAAGAGTGCGCAGCTGTTCGGTAGGACAGTGGATCGTGGGCGCGTGTCTTTGACACTTATCGCAGCGTTTGGCGTAGGACTCGCAGTCCGTGTTAAGAGTAGGCCAATAGAAGCCTTGACTTCGAACTTTAAGTGCTAGAGCTCGCCCTCCAGAATGATTACCGGCCGCGCCTTCGTGATTTTCAGCCATGACCAGTCGCGTTTCGTCACCTGATATGCATTTCAGGAGGACCTTGTTGGCGTTCCAACGGTGTAGTTCACCGTCGATGACGACGTAATGGGCGCTGCGCGCCTTCAGTCTTCGCGCTAGCCACTTATCATCGGGAAGGGTGCCGTGTGCTAGGTAGTTGATCAGATCGGTACGCCAGTCGGGGGTTTCGTCGGAAGAGGAGTCGATGTCCATATCGGCTACAACAGCTACCGCAGAGACAGAGGAGGTACTCGCGTCTTGCGCCGTGATGCTGGGGGTCTCGATCCGATGAATGGGAATTATCCGCTTGATCTGATCGTGTAGCTTGCTCCCAAGGGCTGCTAGAGCATCAGCGCAGACGTTCTCCCCTCTCGGGACTTTGGTGAGTTCGAAAAATTCGAAGTCCTTCGCGAGGTTCTGAACAAGCTTGAGATAGGCGTCCATTCTTGCGTTGTGCGCATCGTACTCGCCGTTATATTGACTTGCGACGAGCTGAGAGTCGCAATAGGCGCTGAGGCGTTTGGCTCTGACGGTCTTGGCGAGGCGTAATCCTGCGAGGAGGGACTCGTACTCAGCCTCGTTGTTGGAAGCGGGAAAGCCGAAGCTGAAAGATTGTCTTATCAGTTCGCCGGCTGGGGATTGGAGCTGAACGCCGGCGCCGGATCCTTTATTGGTTGAGGAGCCGTCGACGTGTAGAATCCAATTACGAGATGACACGGCCAGATCCTGCTCGAGTTCGGGCGTGAGTTCGATCAGGAAGTCAGCGAGGACCTGAGACTTGGCTGCTGTTCGGTTCTTGTATACGATGTCATGCTCGCTGAGCTCCATCGCCCATTTCGTTAGCCGCCGAGAGTGGTTAGCGTTCTGCATGATTGTTCGGAGGGGCTGATTGGAGAGGACTTCAACCGTGTGAGACTGAAAGTACGGGCGGAGTTTCCTCGCCGAGTGAACCACTGCAAGCGCCATTTTCTCGAGGGTGGGATAGCGGGTTTCGGCTTCTGTCATGCGTTTGCTCGTGTAGAAGATCGGTTTTTGCTCCCCCCGATCTTCGCGTATGAGCACGCTGCTGACGGCGATAGGCGTGACGGCAATATAGAGGGTGAGAATGTCACCCGCTTCTTGTTTCGAGAGTACTGGAGGAGTAGTCAGATATTGCTTGAGTTGGCCAAAGGCCTCCTCGCATTTGTCGTCCCAAACGAATCGTTTGTTTCCTCGCAACAATTCAAAGAAAGGAAGGCACTTATCAGTAGATCGCGAGATGAACCTGTTGAGCGCTGCTATTCGGCCAGTGAGGCGTTGTACTTCGCGGCTGTTCTTGGGGCTTGGAAGATCGAGGATCGCCGATATCTGTTTGGGATTAGCTTCAATACCCCTCTGAGTGACGATATATCCGAGAAATTCGCCGGACATAACACCGAACGTGCATTTAGCCGGGTTCAGTTTCATGCCGTACTCGTTGAGTGTTGTGAAGCAGTCTTTGAGGTGCGTGAGATGATCCTCAGCTCGGAGCGACTTGACCAGCATGTCATCGATGTATACTTCCATCGTCGAACCTAGCTTGTCGGCGAACATGCGGTTGACAAGGCGCTGGTAGGTGGCTCCTGCGTTTTTAAGGCCGAAGGGCATTACTTTGTAGCAGTAGGTTCCTCGATCTGTTATGAACGCCGTCTTCTCGCGGTCGTCAGGATGCATCATTATCTGGTTGTAGCCAGAGAATGCGTCCATGAATGTCAAGAGGGCGTTTCCGGCAGTCGCCTCGACGAGACGGTCGATGTGTGGGAGGGGGAAGCTATCTTTTGGGCACGCCTTGTTTAGATCCGTGAAGTCGACGCAGACGCGCCACTTTCCGTTTTTCTTTTTGACGACGACAGGGTTAGCGAGCCAGTCGGGGTACTTGACTTCCATGATTGAGTCGGCGGCGAGCAGTCGGTCCACCTCGTCGTTGACTGCCTTGGATCGTTCGGGTCCCAGTTTTCGGCGCTTTTGACGGATAGGCTTAAAGGTGGGGTCAACGTTTAACTCGTGAGAGGTGATTGCTGGATCGATCCCTTTCATGTCGGATGTGGTCCAGGCGAAGGTGGAGACGTTCTGACGGAGAAACTCGGTGAGTTGCTGCTGCATATTGTCCGGTAGGGATGCTCCGATGCGGATCACCTTACTAGGGTCAGAAACGTCGAGGGATATATCGATGACCTCCTCTTGTTGGGGAAACGCTTTCTGTAAGGGGTTTGAGACGGTGTTAACATGCGAGGTTTGTCGCTGAAGCTTGATGGTGGCGATTAGCATGTCTCGGGCAGCTTGCTGATCGCCCCGTAGCGTTCGGATTTTGCCGTCTGGTCCCGGGAACTTGACGCATTGGTGGTAAGTCGATGGGATAGCTCGCATCGAATGCAGCCAAGGGGTGCCTAGGATCGCGTTATAGGGGGCTTTAGAGTCGACGACTGAGAACTTCACGGTTCGTGTCGTGCCACATGCGTACACTGGAAGGCGGATTGTGCCGATCATGGCCTCGGAGGAACCGTTGAAACCTGTGAGGGAGCGGGATGACGGTTTCATACTTCCCGTATCGACGCCCATCTTATCGAGTGTGTCTCGAAAGATCAGATCGACAGAACTGCCAGTGTCGATGAGAATTTTGGTGACCTGACAGTCGCCGATTCCGAGTTCAACGAGGAGGGGGTCGTTGTGCGGCATGTGGATGCCAAGGGCGTCGTCAGGCGAGAAAGTGATGTGATGATCGTTCTCGGGTTTTGTCGGCCACTTACGCGAGGAAGTTGCCTGACGACGGTAGTCCTTAATGGACCTGACGGAGTCACCGCAGGGCGGGGATCCTCCCATAATAACGTTGATTACAGTGTCTTTGTCTTGGTTGGGATGCTGAGATCTAGAGACGTCGAGCTTTTGTCGAAGATCGGAGTACAGGGGGCGATCGAGCTGGCTTCGCAAATCTGGTTTCCTGGAGTTGAGCTTTTCTCGCAGATCCACCGGGCGGGGCTTCATGGGACTTGGGTTATTCAACCGGCGAGTCTTAGAGGAGTTGATCTTCTCGCGGAGATCGGGGACGTGACTGACTGCATCTGCCGCTGGTTTCTCCTTCCGCTTGAGGATATTCCGTAGGTCGCCAAGGGCTGGGCTGCTCAGCCGAGCGCGCAGGTCTGGAGGAGAAACTTGTTCAGGTTCGTCGCTTGGGGGTTCCAGTTGCGTCAGGACGACGTTGATGCGTCTTCTCGCTCGCGGAAGTTCATGATCGCCGGTGCCCTTGGCGGGTCTTGTGAAGACAGTCTCGACGCGTCGCCGGTTTCTCGGTGATTCCTCGTCGCTAGACGAGTTACCCTTTTCCGGGGATGCCGGAGCTGCTTCTTCGGGAGTTGCTCGTTTCTCTTGCTGAGGGGCTTTGCCTTCAGACTTGCTGGTTTTCCTGTCTTTGTTTTTACTCCAGCTCGCCGTTCCTCGGGCTCTAGGTTTCGGAGGCTCGATTTCGAGTTTTCCGTTCTCGACAGAGGAGAGAAATTGTTCGAAGAGCGTCTTGCATTCCCTGGTGTTATGCGACTTAGCGTTGTGGTAATCGCACCACTTCTCGGCTCCCGGGGGCCGAGAACTCACTGCGGCGGAGGAATCCGGCGGTTTTCCGTCGGTTTCGCGGTTGTAAACGTTCCATCCTTTCTCGCGCACGACAGTCGTTGACGCCGGGGAGCTCTCATCGTCAACAGCGTACACGAAGTTCTTCTTTTGGGCGGCTCGGTCGCCTGATGAGTGCTGGCGTGGCTCGTGTCGACTATCCGCGTTCTTCGCGCCGGTTTTGTCGGCTGTTGCGGCTTTAGACGCGTTTAACTTGCCTAGCAGAGCCTTCGTATCCTCTTCCATGCGTATAAAGTTATGGGAACGCGCGATGGCATCAGAAAGAGACGACGTGGGGTTCCTGTAGAGGTCATCACGGAAGACCGAGTGGACGTACAACGTGTTTTTAAGCGCGGCGACCGCGACGCTGTCGGGTAAGACGACCTTCGAGACTATGGCTTTGAACTTCTCCATGAAGTTGCGCAAGCTTTGATCCTTTCCTTGGGCGAGGTTGAAAAGATCAGACACCGTTGCGTCTTCTTGAGTGAACATGATGTAGTTCTTCAGGAAGGCGGACGACAGGTCGTGGAAATCTTTAATAGAGTTCTCAGCGAGGCCCGTGAACCAAGTAAGGGCCGGTCCTTTCAAGCTTTCAACGAAGAGTTGACAGTAGCCGGCGTCGCGTTCTTCGTCGGAGAAGTTTGCACGGCGTACTGCGATGTTGAAAGACGTGATGTGAGTCGTCGGGTCGGTGAGGCCTTCGTACGTCGGTAGTCGGAGCTTCTCGACGTGTCGCAGTCTGACGCCGGTTATCGCCGGGGAGAATGGTGTTCGGAGGGTGTTTGCCAGAACGCGTTCTATTTGCGGTGCGGAGGTGGTGACGCAGTGTATCTTGGAGTTGATGTCTAGGAGCGACTGTTTGAGTGCGGCTACCTCGCGAACCATCTGTAGATCTGGGTTCGCAGGGGTGAAAGGCGCTGCGTCCGGGTTGAGAGTACTGGGAGGAGCGCCGTGGCTCGTCGGGTTAGCAGCTATGTCACTTACGAACAGTTGCCTGCGGATGGTGTCGGTGGCTGCGTCTGGAGCACCGGCGAGAGGAGCGAGTAGTGCTGCGATTGCGGCGATTTGCTCGGTAGCTGCTTTCTGGGCGGCGTCTTGTCGGGCAAAACGCTCCATGATGGTATCAACAAAGGCGGGGGCTATCGGGATAGCCGTGACTGGGGTTGGGCCCGGCGCGTCGTGCTCGTCGCCGGAAGTGGAACCTTCGGGGTTCTGACTCATCTTTGCCAACGTTACTTTGCTAGCCCCACGGTGGGCGCCAACTGTTAGAACCGAGTTCGGTCGAAACTAGTAAAGAGAAGACGAAGAACTCGTCTGTGGGTCTAACAAAGACGTTTTATAGATGAGGATATAAGGAGCTGGTTACAGAATGAGTGTAAAGAGAAAGACAAAGCGGAGCTCGAAGAGCTAGCCGAGAAACGATACAAGATAGCGGATAGAGAGGAACAAAACCCTAGATCTAGCCGCCTTGTGAGTATGTAAAAGTGTGGATCCCCTTCTTGTTTCCCTTTACTCTCCTTTTATAGGACTCTTTGGTAGTTCGCCCTACTGAGGAGTTCAGCTCGTGGGCTTTCGGTCGATCATGTGGGCCTGCTGCGCTGTTGGGCTTAAGTGATATCCGAGAACTCCTATCGGGCGACTCAGGACGTCGATGACTGATACTCATCTCCTCGCCAGGTTCTGTGCTGTAGCGGGCCGGAGCGTTCTATTTGATGGGCCTTGTAGGAAGGTGCACATCCATCCCCCTACAGAAGCTTTGCTAAAACATTCTTGATTACTTGTCTCGTTACTTTATCCGAAGAAGCAGGCATGGTGGTGATGATGATGATGATAAACCTTTTTGGTTTGTAAATGAAGTAGTTCTTTGTATTTTTCTTCACACAAACAACCTATATTTCCAGTGTGTGTATTATATAGAGGGAGAGATGCAAAGGATCGACTAGAGTCTAGAACTGGTAGTCGTAGGTGGTGACTGGCTCCCATGGACCAACTGTTTGTATGTAACACATATTTGAATTTTGTTTTGTTTTTTACTATTAAAAATTGTTGATGATGATTAACCAACGAATTAATTATTCATCTGAAAATTAACATAAATTATAAAATACGGTTTGATACGTTGAATCGTAGACGTTAGACTACGAATGCCAAAAGTTGTATATATGTTGTTTAATCTGAAAGACAGGTGAATATAATCGAAAAATACTTGTGTTCACACGTATAGGAAAAGTTTAGAGACCACGTCTCTGTTTACTTGTATTGTATCTGTATGTGGGAACATGTGCATGTATGCAAAGATGCACTGTAGCAGTATAATGTACATTATACACATGTGAGTGTGAATATGAAATCTCACGCGTGGCGCAGTGCATTTGTTTTGCCAAAAATAACATTCACTTGTCTGTTTAAATCATGTCGTATTGATTTGGTCGCACTTTTTAATAAGATATAATCTAACAAGCGATTTTTTATAAAACAAAAATTCATCATTTTTGACAATTTTCTGTTTGCATAAACTCGTATTAGTGATCAAGTGGTAGCATGGCGTTTCATAGATTCTATGAAAACTGAATTCGAATCCGTTTATACTCAGATTAACTCACCACGTGGGGTATTCACATAGACCCTTCAGCTCCCATGAATTAGACTCTTGGTTATATATAAAAAATTATGTTTGCATAAAACATTTTAATAAGAAGCATTGTATCTATCCTAGTAATGCCGTCTATTTGTAACAACATTCGCATATGACTTAATTTAATTGTCTTGAATTTCGTTTTAAGAAACATAGTAATTCACAATCTTTATTCTATTTCAAAACAGCAAAATATTCAAAATGAAATTATTTCAACAAATATGCATATAGATACATCCTTTTTGTAACAAAGGACGGCTTTAAATTTTACATGTCGACGACCTTGTAAAACTGCTGTTGTTATTCCATGAAAAATGGTTCATTCACATGTGTCATCTGATGGTCCATGCAAGCAAAAAAAAAAAACTTAAACCTCAGCATTCACATCTATGTTATTTTTGCTATATTCCATGACTCGTGATGTCTGCAGTCTTGAAGAGCCGACATGTTTTGACCACGATCAAATGCGTTTTTCATTGGGTGTTCACACTAAGTCTTAATGTATACTCCATAAGTCCCCCAAAACAATGTAGTTCGAAAGACTCAAACCTAATTCATGATTATTTGAAACGAATAATGATATTTAAAAGCTGTTCGTTGTCGTGCTATGTTGAATTAATAACAGTGGCTGCTCAAACAGCTAATCAACACAATGTTTGAATTCTCAGGCTTTAAAATCTACAAAATAATAGTTAAAATATCATTAAACTATATATCAACCACATGTTAGAGTTTTCCTATATAAAAGTTGACAAAAAGAAAAGTTGGTGGATGATTTGATAAACGTCCGCATTTTAATCAAGGTAAATGAACACGATCCCAACAAAAAAATTCTTGCGTTTTTCTTTAAGAAATAAATGTTTCAAAAAAAAAAAATGTTTCAAAACTTTTTTTTTAAAGCAATGAGAACACTATAGCATTAAGCATTCGGGTTCATGATCTGGATCGATTATTTTCAGGTTGTTTGCAGGCCCGGCTCAAAACGTTAGTGAACCTTGTGCTATATAAAATATTTCTCCTAATATTAAGAGCATCCTTATTGGAGTTCTTCCACAAAGTCCCCAATTTTTTTTTTTTTTTATCATGAAACTGCAAGGGCTGTCCCTTATATAAATGTTTTTCCTCCACTTTCTGCCTTGGTCCTCTCTCCTTTTCCTTTAAAGGATGTCCTTAAGGCATCCCAATAATGATGGTCTAATGGTTGATTTAAAAATTTGGACCCTTGATTTTAAAATTTTCAAAATTTTGGACCCTAAAACAATAAGAAATTTTGGTGAAAAGATGTGGACCCTGTGCTCTTGCACCTTGGGCACTACCCCAAAGCCGGCACTGGGTGTTTGGAACTCATTTTAAAAACCGATATATCTTGGACCGGATTGGTTTAGTTCTAATTGGATTCAGGTCAGTGTTTTATTTTATGAAACCGAACTGGAATCGAATTATTCTCTAATTACATACAGTTCAGATTTAGTTCTGATTTTAATCAAGAAACAAACAAACCACCAGTCCGAACTAAATCTGAAAAAAAAAAACGAAATGCTCTGATGGGCCATATGTATATTCACAAGCTAAAATAGCACACAACTCTTTACTTACCAAGTACATAATGATAGTTATTGATTCTTGGTGTGTGAAAAGGTGAGGACAAAAAAAAAAAGATTTCACTTTTTAGGTGTACTGAATCTAGAACTTTTGTTAGAAAGTCAAAAGACTTTCTACACCACCAGTACCCTCTCAATCACACAATAACATTTTCCAAGCACTACTCATATAGTCATATCTACAAAGAAAGAGAGAGGGAGCATGTCTCTGCAGATATACAGAAGATGTGAACATCATTTTTTATTGATTTGACTTTTTATTTAACATCTTCTCTTAATCCAAATGGTCTTAAATGGGCCCCCCTTTCTATATGTTTCTCTAGTTTTGGCCGAAGAACACTAACTCAATCGTTTGGTTTCTCACCAATTAGGCTCACCACCATTCACCAAATGCAGCATTACAAGAAGAGAAAAGCATTGGCTTCTGCTGCAAGTTAGCTCTCAAAAAATGAGTTCAGAAAAAAACATTTTTGAATTGTGATTTAACACAAGACATAAACTTAGCATCCTCAATTTCAAAAGAAGTACAACAAAAGCATAACAAACCAGTCAGTAAACAAAGACGCTGAGCAGCGTACAAAAGACAATAAGCAAAAGGAAACCTTGATCGCTTTGAGTTTAGGTCACAGCCTTGAGAAACCAGGTATACTCTTCTTTTGGAGGAGCAGACCATTTCTTCGTCAAGGTAGAAGGCAAAGTAGAGGACAAGCTAAGATTCTGCGAGATTACTTGAAGGTTGCACTTTGGTGAAGCTATTGTAGATATACTCTGAAGCTTCTTGGATAACTCAAACACAGAAGGATCATATGATATGTCGAAGTAAACTACCAACTGTTCAAGCCGTGGCATTTTCTCCAAGAAATGCTTTATCTGCTCTTCCTCCATCCCATCATCATCAATGTGTACAGACAGAATGATCTTTAGCACCTTGACAGTAGAAGATGAAAGGCAACAAGGATTCTTCAGAGGTTTACAATGGCACATGTTCCCACATCCTTTAGTTCTTTTGTGGACAAAACCCTGAAAGAAGCATTAAAGGATGGTCTCAAAGTCAAAAATTACCAAATAAGAATGAAAACAAAATGATCTCAAAGGTATGTAAGGTGGTTGACTGATAAACAACAAAGATACCTTGAAAACAAGTGTCTCTAGGTTTGGACAATTCTTTAGCAGACCCGGCAATGAATCCCATCCAACTTCTTCATCACTCTCAACCGTTAACTGAATCAGGTTGTTAAACACAGGTGTTGCTTCACAACAGAACGCAAGTACCTGAAACAACTCACTTGTGATCACTTACTGAAGCCATTGTAGCCAATATTTACATTAACAAAATGTTACAAAACTCCTTCCAGGTTGTTTCTAAGTATTATTCTTTGTAGAATAAAGATGGGGATTAACAATACAAACCTCAAGTGTTTTGGCAGATAGATAGAGGATCTTAACATTGCATATCCCCTTGAAAAAATTCGTTGCATTACCAACCATCTCCTTCTCCTCATCATCATCGCTTTCCAAGTAGTAGTCATCATCCGAAGAGCCTGCATCTGCACTCTGATCTTCAGTGAGTCTAAGACTGACATGAGCTTCAACGAGGGACCTGAACTTCACTTTAGGATACTTCTTCGCAATATTGTCAGAATACTCCAAGTACTCAAGCCTCGGAGCATCAAACGAGACGCTCTTGGGATTCTCATCGTTGTCCTCGCAGAAAAACTTCAGCCTCCTGAGGGTTTTGACAGAGACAGAGCAAGACTTCCAGTGCTCCCACCCGATATTCATCAGAACCAACTCCTCGAGCACAGGACAGCCAGAGAGAAGCTTCGCAAACCCAGCACCACCTTCTTCAAACCCAACGCAGTCCATATCAAGAGTCTTGAGCTTTGGAAGAAACACCTTACCAACATCATTGCCGACACTGAGACCATCTCCCCCTTCTAACTTCAGCTTCGAAAGCGTCTTGCTGACAAAGATCTCAGGAGGTAGAGGATAGTCAGAGACGGTCAGCTCGAGCTCCGAGACGCCGCGTCTCAGCACGTTCAGTATCCAAGAAGTGAGAGTATCTGGATCAGGATAATCGGAGAAGTTGAGAGAGAATCTGTTTAACTTAGCGTTCCCTCCCAGAGCCAAGACTCTGTCGACAAAACCCACGAAGGTTGGACTGTCTTCATCGCCTTCGAAATCGAGATTCGTCACGGAGGCGAACAAAAGGCGCCACCTTTTGGAGAGAACCGATGTGGAAGCTGCTTCCTTTGTCGGTAGGAAAGAGAGTATGTGCGATATCAGAGGGTTTGGCAGACGGTTGAACATATCTTCCATCTTTTTTTTTCGGACAAGAGATTAGCAAGACTTAGAACCTGAAACAATTACAAGAACAAATAGGGTTTTTTTTCAGAACGACATTGTCTAATTGCAAAACAGCACTAAAGTCTTGTCCTTTTAACAAAATTGTAAGGTTCCAATCAAGATTCATAACCGGAGAAAACCAAAAAGCAAGATAATTTAATTGCAGGAGGAGAAGAAGAAACTTACATGAGGGGGGTGGTGGTGAGAGGAACCTCGAAAATGAAAAAGTAGGGTTCTTCTTCTATGGTTGCCGTCAGTGAGTGAGAGAGAGATATCAATGTGGCGGGACGGGTATTCCAACGCTAAACGACGTCGTATAGGTGTTAAGTGAGAGACCGCTCCACGATTTTGGTTCTTGAATTCATTTAATTTTTCATACAACTCGGTCCTGACCAATGTGGTTAAAGTAAAATGCATACTGAGAGAAGCTGAAACAGTCAGACACCGAGCGAGGAAAAACAAATCATTTGAAAACAGAAGTCTTTTTGAATTGAACAATTTACAACATTACATGAGAGAGCTTGGTTGGAGTGTTACTAGACGGGTTTACCAAACTTAAGCATATATCATCAGCATGAATAACAAGAAAGAGCATAGACAAGACTGTTGAACAAAAAAAAAAAAAAAAAAAAAAAAAAAAGCATAGACAAGACTTAGACTAACAACCATTGCTGGGCGAAAAGACAAAACATAACAACACAAGTCCTTTCTAAAGAAGACGACCCCATTTTCTCACTACGGAACATGGCACAGTAGATGATAAGCAATGGTTATCAGAGATCACTGTAATCTTGCACTTGGGTGAAGCTACTTTAGGATGCCACTGAAGTTGTGCTGACACTTCATTCACATCTTCGTCAAAAGATGTTTCATAATACAATACAAGTTGTTCAAGATTCGGCATCGTCTCTAGGAAGTGTTGCACCTGCTTTATCTGCTCCACTATGTCCTCATCATCACCAAAGATTTCTCCAAATTTTAATATCTTTAGAACCTTCACTGGACTTGATGATAGGCAAGTAGAAATGTACGCCATCCAAAGATTGCACAAGCACTTGTCCTCTTCCCAACAGTTTGCAAATTTGTGATGGAGTCCCTGCCAGCATAAATGACAAAACTTCAAACATCTAAAGTGGTTTGGCAAAAAATGTGAGCAGATGCAGTAAAGAGTAAGAGTTGGTACTTCAAAGACAAGGGTTTCAAGTTTTGGACAATTCTTGAGTAGGGCCGGTAGTGACTCCCAAGCTACATCTGGGTCAGTCTTAATGGTTAAGTGAATCAGGTTGTTGAATGCTGGTATTGGTTTACAACAGTAGGTAAGTACCTGAATCACAAAACCACATCAACAAGGTAAAGAACAAGCGTTATTTGAGTTCTAAGAGCAACAATAAGATACAAAGAGAGAGAGAGAGAACTGGACCAACCTCAAGAGTGTCATCAGACAAGTAAAGGATCTGAACATTGCATATTCCCTTAAGAAAATTAGTTGCATTACCAACCATCTCTTCCGGAGGTGATCTGTCGTCATTTGAAAACTTTGCCTTCATAATCTGATCTTTTGTCATTCGAAGGTCTAGTCTAGCTTCAACGAGGGAACTAAACTCCACCTTGGGATACTTGTCTGCAATAGTATCAGAGTAATCAAGGTAAACAAGATCCGGGGTACTAAACGACACACTCTTGTGGTTTTCATCAAAAGTCCTCGAACGACGAACCACTAGTCTCTTGAGTGTGTTATGAGAAACATAACAAGATCCCATAAACTCGAACAAGTTGTTAAGAACTAACTCTTCAAGCGCCTGACAACCCGAAAGAAGCTCACGAAAGACGCATTTTTTCACCATGACATAGTCAAGACACAGTGACTTAATGTTAGGAAGAAAAACATCATTCACTTTATCAATGGTTATAACATCTCTAACTCCTATTTTCAGCCTAACCAAAGTCTCGCTCACAAACATCTCTGAAGGGAGTGGACAACCCATTTCAGAGGAGATGTCTAGATCAAGATCTAACACACCACGCTCCAACACCTTGAGTAACCAACCAATGACAATAGCTGGATGAATTACACCTTTACACTTGAGGGAGAATCTGTTTAAAGGAACGTTACGGTGCAAAACCAACGCTCTATCCACAAAATCCACAAAACTTGTTGGAGTTTTGCTCTTTTTTCTTGTTGAAGGAATCTTCTTTCGGCGACCCTTTCCAGGATTCAGATAGATAGAGTCGTTGAAATCAAGATTAGGTGTAAGAGCAAAGAGATATCTCCACCTTTTCGCTAGAACAGAAGTAGAAGCAGCTTCTTTAGTGGAAATAAAAGACAAGATGTGGGTAATAAGACAATCTGGTAAGCCGCTGATGTAATCTTTGGAACCAAGATTCAACCTTTTCGAAGACATAGCGACGGGATCAGCCTGAACAAAAAGACATGAGAGTAAGACATTTCGGATAAACACTTCTTTTTCATTTCAAAGTTCTAAAAATCACTAACAACAGCTAGAATAACGCACAAGTGGCCGTGAAAGATGAAAAACTAGGGTTCTAACATAACAGAATCTTGGAGCTCTAGACACATGCTCACAACAAAAAAAGGCACAAAATCAGAAGAAGGAAACTTACTCAGAGATCAAAAACAGACTGAGAAGGTTCGAATGCTAGAGGGGAGATGTGTCTATGCAGTCGTCGCTGAGAGTAAGAGTCGGAGACAAAAAAAAACACATTTGTTCCTAAACTGACATTGATACTCAAAATATTAAGTATTCCACGCATCTAATCTATTAAAAGTGAAGTACAAATTAGAATTAACCCTTAGTTTTTCTAAATAATTACAAGTCTATGCCACTAGATTTTTTTATCATTTAATTATATTTCTAAATTAAGATTATGGAATCTTACCAATTATCTAAACTGATATTTTTTAAACTTGATTATAAAAATATCTAAACTGATATTTTTTAAACATGATTGTAAGAATCTTTTTTAACCAAATATTCTAAGAGTAGCCTTCCATATTCTCATTGTTCACTAAATCACTTTCCAATATATTAAGCAAAAAATACATGTTATATATTCGGTAAATATTAATTTGTTTTCCTAAACTAAATTTGATTTAAATATACTTCATTTACTTTTCCATTAAATCAATGTCAAAAATATATATTTTTATCAGTTTCAAAAACTACTTTTTTTATTGGACAAACAATTTATGGAAATTATAATATCAACTCTTCATTTAACAAATCTAAACGAGAAAGTATCACCAAATTTGAACCTAAACTGGATAAATATCCAAACGGATTTATATTATTCAAATTTATATGTTATATTATTTTTATTTTTAGATTTAGGTAAATATAGAGTATTTATAAATTTTGAAAATTTAAAAATAATTTAAACGAATTATCCAAACCTGTAAAGATCCGAATCAAACCGGGACCAAAATTTATAAACAACCGAATACAGCTGGAATCTTTAAACTCAAAAAACTCAAATCCGAATAGATTTTAATCAAATTCGAGTGAGTATCCAAATATAAACCTCTAGCTTAGTCAATGTAAAATGATCAAATATTATAAATACATCATTTAGTATAAATAAAAAAATTAAAATCGAAAATTAGTATCCGTGCGGACGCACGGGTCAAGATCTAGTAATTTCATTCATTACGCAGTCTAATTTTTTTTTACGCCACTACTCGGTCTATTTTAACTTTATTTAAAAACTATTAATATATGGTCATATATTTTAGTATAAAATTATATATATATATATATATATACTATATTAAAAGTCAGAATAGTCAAATGGTATACAACATTTTTATTCATAGTGGGAGAAGTAAGAAAATAAAAATAGTGATTTTAGTTAGGGCTTTTTGCAAAACATTTTTAGTTATTCACTTTGTTGTTTTATTATAAGTGTTATACTAGATTCTAATCCGCGTGGATGCGCAGATATTATTGTCATTTTTGTTACACAATTTGTATTAAAATAATGTAAACTGATTTTAATTATTAAAAATTAATATTATCTATATTATTACTAAAATATAGGTAAAATTTTTACTTTTTCTTACAATAATTTAAACCTTCATCACTATATAGTTTTCATAGTCTATTTTTTAAAAAAATCATATGTTCTACTATTCTTATATTTTTATATCAACATTTTCTATTTCAAATAAAATACACGATCTCAAAATATTAAGTATATATTTAGATGCAAAAATTTATGTAGATATGTTTACAATAAATAATATATATATATATACACCTAAGATTATGTAAACCAAATATATATTTTCAAATAAATGTATTTACTATTTAAATATATAATATTTACCAAATTATGGTTAAGATTACATCACAAAATCTACAATGTAGGAGAATTATATCTTTTTTTGTGCAAAGGAGAATTATATCCTTTCCATTTTATTGAAATATTAAGTAATATGTTAAGTTTCCAGTGAATTGATCTAACAATTTTTTACTACAAATAAAAATACGATTCTATTTTAATAGAGTAAATATATTTAGATGCGAAAATTTATGTAGATATGTTTACAGGAAATAATATATATACCTAAGATTATGTAAACCAAATATATTTTTTCAAATAAATGTATTTATTATTTAAATATATAATATTTACAAAATCTACAATATAGGAGAAATATATCCTAATCCATTTTTAAAAAAATATTAAGTAATATATTAAGTTTCTAGTGAATTAGTCTAACAACTTTTTTACAATAGATAATAATAGGACTCTATTTTAATAGAGTAAATTCTTAATGATTATTGAGAACATTGTTAGTTCACAAATTCACCTAATATGTTAACACAAAAAAAAACTGGAAAAAACACAAATAGGTGAGACTGTATTAGTAGATTTAAGTGAATATACACATCATTTCGAAAAAAATGTAAACATAAGACTTTTTTTTTATCATGCATGTACAATGGACACCTGAGACATGCATGTATAAAGATTGTTTTAAAACAGTGTTACAAAGGCCTGCGCAGCTGCATGTATGATGCACATTTGTATGTGGCTCCAAATTGGAAGGGTCAGTAGACAATATTGTCTACATATTGATTAATGATAAACAAAATACCATTTAATCTTCAACAAATATATATTGTAAATCACACGTCTTCAATTGGGTACATAACTATAAATATGTGGGTTCATAATTATAAATATGTGGGTTGATCAAGAAATTTATAAAGTACCTTTTCTAAATATTTAAGAACATTCTTAAATAATGATGCTCAATAAGAACCTCATTATCCTCCACGAATCATGATCTAATCAGAGTTCTAGTAGAAGAAAACATCTGGTGGTTGCTTCTGTACCAAGTTAGGACTCATGTTAACCATTATATTTTTAACCAGAAACAAAATAGAGAAAAACAAACCAAGCATGGAGTTACCACTTATCATTGCTGGGCGAAAAGACAAAACATAAAACACAAGTCCTTCCTAACCACGAGAAGGAAGAACCAAGATTCTTGATTAGAGTTTGGATCTCTTAGCAGCCTTACAAAAGATACATCCATATTTGGCTCCGAGATAACAAAAAAAAAGTGATCATGATTGGTCCAAAAGAGAACGCCGCAAGCAGAAAGGTTCTTCTAAAGAAGAAGACCCCATTTACTCACTACTGAACATGGCACAATAGATGATAAACAAAGGCCATCAGAGATTACCGAAATCTTGCACTTGGGTGAAGCTACTCTAGGATGCCACTGAAGCTGTGCGGACACTTCATTTACATCTTCGTCAAAAGATGTGTCATAATACAATACAAGTTGTTCAAGATTGGGCATCGTCTCTAAGAAGTGTTGCACCAGCTTTATCTGCTCCTCTATGTCCTCATCACCCAAAATTTCTCCAAACTTCAAAATCTTTAGAACCTTCACTGGACTTGATGATAGGCAAGTAGGAATGTCCTCCTCCCAAGGTTTGCACAAGCACATGTCCTCTTCCCCACAGTTTTTAATTTTATGATGGAGTCCCTGCCAGCATAAATGACATAACTTCAACATCCAAAGTGTTATATTCTTAATGATTATCAAGAAGATGGTTAGTTAACAAAATCTTATCTAATAAGTTACCACACACATAACTACGAGTCAGTGGTTGAGATATGGACCATACTTTCGGCCTATTTGAAAATTCAGAAAGAGAATTCATCTGTGGGCTGCATTCTTCTTGGAGATTAGTCTAGACCTTCGGTTTAGGATATCCAGATTTTACAAAAAAAAAGGTTAACACACAAAAAAAAATTGGAAACACAAATAGGTGAGACTATATTAGTACAGTAGAAATTCTATAAATTAATAAATATTATAAATTAATAAAAAAATCGATTCCGAATTAAGCCAGTTTAAAATATGATACAAATCGATAAAATAATAAGATAATAATTTTAGAAAATATTATATAAATATATATAGTATTTTTGAAATCATAAATTAATAATCTACTATATGTATATTTTATATAAGTACAAATTAAACATTATATTGTTGATTTTATATTCACAATTAAAATATCTTAATTTTTATTGACATTTCAATATATTTTGATAATATTTAATAAATCTATATCGAAAACCATATATAAACTCTATGATTTATAAAATATACACCAAATCATATAATAAAACAATATGAAAATTATGAAAGTCAATTTTTTTGAAATTTAAGTAATGTATACACAATAAAGTTAAATGCTTTATAATTTTATAAATAAATTATTCAAAAATAGAAAAAAATATTAAATTTTTTTTTTGTAAATTAATGAATATCAAAGTCCTCACATTATTAATTTAAAGAGTTTTTACTGTAGATTTGAGTGAATACACACATCATTTCGGGAAAAAGATGTAAACATAAAACTAAGTCTTTTCTTTTTGAAACTTTACATGGTCCTTTTTAGCAAAAAAAAAAAAAACACTTTACATGGTCCTGACCACATGCATCTTGCATGTATAATAGACACCTGGGACATGCATGTATAAAGATTGTTTTTAATACAATGTTTTTTTTTTTTTTTAAATACAATGTTACAAAGGCCTGAGCACCTGCGCAGCTGCATGTATAATGGACATTGTATGTGGCTCCAAATTGGAAGGGTCAGTAGACAATATTGTCTATATACCATATAAACTTAAACAAATTTAAGAAATTTGAAGGGTCAGTAGACAATATTTGTATGTGGAAATTTATGAAGTACCTTTTTCTAAATAATTATGAAACACTTCAATTGTTACAACTCTAAAAGTAATAACAAGGTGACATCTGTTGCTTTAATGTTTCAATCGGTTCTAATCTAAACTTCCTTATTTCTAAACTTCCTTATTTTAAGAACTTTTGCTAATTTTCTTTATTTTTTTTTCTAATTTTATCTTTTCTTTTTTAAGTTAAGAACTTTGGAGCTGCTCTGATGATGCTGGATAAGAAACTCATTATTCTCCAGGAATCATGATCTAAGCAGAGATCTTGAAGAAGAAGAACATTTGGTGATTTTTGTTTTGTTTTGGTCCAAGTACTTCTGTAGCAAGTTAGGTCTCGAGTTAACGATTCCTCTTTTTAACCCGACAGAAAATAGATAACAAAGCATGACGTTACCACTTGCCATTGCCAGGCGAAAGGACAAAACATAACAACACAAGGATTCCTTCCTGATTAGAGTTTAGATCTCTTAGCAGCCTTACAAAAGATACATCCATACATGGCTCCGAAATAACAAACAAAAGAAAAAGGTCATGATTGGTCCAGAAAAGAGAGCGCCAAAACCAGAAAGATTCTTCTAAAGAAGACGACCCCATTTACTCACTACCGAACATGGCACAGTAGATGACAAGAAAAGGCTATCAGAGATTACCGAAATCTTGCACTTGGGTGAAGCTACTCTAGGATGCCACTGAAGCTGTGCTGACACTATATTCACATCTTCGTCAAAAGACGTATCATAATACAATACAAGCTGTTCAAGATTTGGCATCGTCTCTAAGAAGTGTTGCACCTGCTTTATCTGCTCTTCTATGTCCTCATCACCAAAGATTTCTCCAAACTTCAATATCTTAAGAACCTTCACTGGACTTGATGATAGGCAAGTAGGAATGTCCTCCTCCCAAGGTTTGCACAAGCACATGTCCTCTTCCCCACAGTTTTTAATTTTGTGATGGAGTCCCTGCCAGCAAAAGTGACACAACTTCAAACATCTAAAGTGGTTTGAAAAATAAAAAAGTGTGAGTAAAGAGTATGTGCTGTTTACTTCAAAGACTAGGGTTTCAAGCTTTGGACAATTTTTAAGTAGAGCCGGTAGGGACTCCCAAGCTGCATCTGGGACAGTCTGAATGGTCAAGTGAATCAGGTTGCTGAATTTTGGTATTGGTTTGCAGCAGTAAGTAAGTACCTGAAACAAAAACAAAAAACAAATCACATACTACAAAAAAAAACAAAACTAAAACCATTTTAAAATACAAAAGAGAGAGTATTAAACCAACCAGAAGAGTGTTATACGACAAGCGAAGGATTTGAACATTGCATATTCCCATAAGAAAATGTGTTGCATTACCAACCATTTCTTCTGGAGTCGATCTATCAATATCTTCATTTGAAATTGCCTCGACAATCTGATCACTTGTCATTCTAAGATTGAGACTAGCTTCAACCAGAGAGTTAAACTCCACTTTTGGATACGAGTTTGCAATAGTATCAGAATACTCAAGGTAGACAAGATTTGGGGTATCAAATGACACACTCTCGTGGTTCTCATCAAACGTTATTGAACGGCTAACCACTAGTCTCTTGAGTGTGTTGTGAGAAACAGAACAAGATCCTTCAACCTCGAACATGTTAAGAACTAACTCTTCGAGCGCATGACAACCAGACAGAAGCTTAGCAAACACACTGTTCTTTACCATGATATAGTCAAGACAGAGTGTCTTAACCTTTGGAAGAGAAACATCTCTCTCCTTATTAATAGTGAGAACATCTATTATTCCTAGTTTCAGCCTAACCAGCGACTCGCTACAAAACATCTCAGAAGGGAGAGGACAACCCATTTCAGACGAGATGTTTAGATAAAAAAAAAAAAAAAAAAAAAAAAAAAAAAAAAAAAAGATCTAACACACCACGTTCCATCACTTTGAGTAACCACCTAATGATAAAAGCTGGATGAATAACATCTTCACACTTGAGGGAGAATCTGTGTAAAGGAACGTTCTGGTTCAAAACCAATACTCTGTCAACAAAATCCACAAAACTTCTTGGAGTTTTGCTCTTTTTTCTTGCTATCCACGGGAAAGTAGTGACCGTCTTTTGGTTAGGATTCAGATAGATGGAGTCGTTGAAATCAAGATTAGATGTAAGAGCAAAGAGATATCTCCACCTTTTGGCCAGAACAGATGTAGAAGCAGCTTCTTTGGTGGAAACAAAAGACAAGATGTGGCTTATAAGACAATCTGGTAAGTCGCTGATGTGATCTCTGGAACCAAGATTCAACTTTTTGGAAGACATAGCGACAGGATCAGCCTGAACGAAACCACATGGAGTAAGAAATTTAGGACAAAAACTTTTCATTTCATAGTTTTTAAAAATCACTAAGACTAGCACTAACCTTGATAATCAAAGCTGCAGAAGTGGCCGTGGAAGAAGAAACACTAGGGCTCTAACATAACATTTGTTTTATATATTTTTATTAGATAGTGCGTGATGTTTGTCAAGTTGATTTTTACCTTTTTATTATTATTTAATTTGGTTAATATCTTCTGAAACAATAGATTTGGTGAAGCTTCTAGGCAGTATAGATATGACTTAGTTCGGCGGAGATTTAATGCAGCTCTGCATCTCTAATAAGTTCTTTTGACGTGACATATATACTACCAGTACTTTATAGGGTGAGGACCTTTAACCAATGTATCAAGATTAGTTCCTAGTTGAGTAGAATATAGACGAACAAGAAACTACACACATTATCTGACTAGCCAGCCAACAAGTCACTATTAGAGTTCTTCAGAGTTGTCGTTTGATCACAACTTTTGATGTATAATGAGTTTACTTAGAGCATCAATATCGGTTGGGACAAAAAATGGTCCTTAAAATCTTTATTTTTTTTAATTTTCTGTTTTTTCTTAAAAAAAAAAAAAAAAAAAATAGAACCAGTGTTGGGCCACCACGTGTCGTGGGGCCCGCACACAGTGTGAAGGACGCAGCAAGGACGTCCTTATCTAAGGACTTTTCTCGATTGTCCTTGTTGATTGTGTACTTTTTGGTCTCTCTCTCCTCCTAAGAACGTCCATAAGGACCACGATAATGTTGGTCTTAGTTATCATATATTCGTATATAGTTATATAAGATGTTGCAGCGGATGAATTTTTGTTGTATAGATAAATCTCAAGGTTACTAGGCTTTATTTGGTTTGTAGTTGATGTAAATCCTGAATTTCTCCTATTTTGTAATTATCATAATCTTTGCCTTAATAATGATTTGCCATTGAATACGTGTGGTCTGGACCAACTTTAACACTGTCACCAGCGAGCATTAGTATGTAACCAATGTGGCTGAAATAGAATGCATACAGAGAGAAGATGAAATGGTAAGACACTGATGGAGGAAGACAAAGCATATATTAAAACTAGAAGACTTTTAGAACAACCAACATGTACGATACGCTTGCTTGAAATTACTAGACGTTTTAGCAAACTTTTACAAAAACATAACGCATACCAATCAAACATGGATAACAAGAAAGACAGAGACAAGTCTAAGACTAACAACCAAGGCTTTGCTAATCTTCTCTTCAAACTGGGAAGACGTTTTTAAAGAAGTCCAGATGTTGATGAAGTAGAGTAGAAAGTAGATGATAAGGTAATCTTATCAGAAACTACTCGGATCTTGCACTTGGTTGAGGCTACTTTTTCCAGCATCTGAAAAGCAGTTGATACTATCTTCAGATCATCTTCACCTCGAGTATCACAGTATAAGACCACTTCTTCAAGATTCGGCATTGTTTCCACAAAATACTTGATCATATCCATCTGCTTAGCTTATCCAGGTCATCGATGTTAAAAGAGATATCTCCAAACTTAAATACTTTCAGTGTCTTTACTGGACTTGATGATAGCCATACAGAAGTGCCTACCCAAGGAGTGCGATTTGTATCTCCATAATGTAGTCCCTGAGGTACAACAAAGGAGATGGTTACTACAGAACTTAAACGTTAGTGAAAAATATGTCTGCTGATGCAGTAAAGAGTAAGTGTTGTTACCTCAAAGACTAGGGTTTCAAGTTTTGGACAATTCTTGAGTAAAGAAGGCAGTGATTCCCAAGAGACTTCTAGGTCCGTCTGAATGGTTAAGTGAATCAGGTTGTTGAAATCCGGTATTGGTTTGCAGCAGTAAGTAAGCACCTGAAAGACAAAGAAAAAAATCATATACTACAAAAAACAAGAGCTAAAACCATTTAAAATACAAAAGAGAGATCGTATCAGACCAACCTGAAGAGTGTCATTAGACAAGTGAAGGATCTTAACACTGCATAATCCCATAAAAAAGTTTGTTGCGTTACCAACCATCTCTTCAGGAAGTGACAAATCATCATCTGAAACTTTTGCCTTAACGAACTGATCTTTTGTCATTCGAAGGTCTAGTCTAGCTTCAACGAGGGAACTGAACTCCACCTTGGGATACTTGTCTGCGATAGTATCAGAGTAATCAAGGTAGACAAGATTCGGGGTACGAAACGACACTCTCTTGTGGTTTTCATCAAAAGTTCTTGAACGACGAACCACCAGTCTCTTGAGTGTGTTATGAGAAACAGAGTAAGATCCTTTAACCTCTGACAAGTTGTCAAGAACTAGCTCCTCAAGCGTCTGACAACCGTAAAGAAGCTTACGAAAGAAACTGCTTTTTACCATGACAACGTTAAGACACAGTGACTTAACGTTAGGAAGAAAAACATCATTCACTTTATCAATGGTGAGAACATCTCTGACTCCTATTTTTAACCTAACCAAAGTTTCACTCACAAACATATGTGAAGGGAGTAGATAACCCATTTCAGAGGAGATGTCTAGATCAAGATCTAACACCCCACGTTCCAACACCTTGAGTAACCAACTAACGACAATAGATGGATGAATGACATCTTCATACTTGAGAGAGAATCTGTTTAAGGGAACATTTTGGTGCAATACCAACACTCTATCCACAAAACACACAAAACTCCTAGGAGATTTGCTCTTATTTTCAGGATTCAGATAGACAGAGTCATCCAAATCAAGAATTGGTGTAAGAGCAAACATATATCTCCACCTTTTGGCTAGAACAGAAGTGGAAGCAGCTTCTTTGGTTGAAAGAAAAGTCAAGACGTGGCTAGTAAGACAATCTGGCAAACCGCTGATGTAATCTTTGGAGGACATATCGACTGGATCAAAACTTTAAACGCCTGAACAAAATAAAGAACATATAAACTCAGTGGAGTAAGAAAAAAATTTGAACAGAGTTCTAAAAGGTCACTAACACTAGCATAAGATTATTAGAGTTAAAGTTTACCTTGATATATAGAGACAGAAGCGGCCTTGGAAGCAGATGACAATTAAGGTTTATAAGAAAGAAAGGGTGTATGATGACAATTAGTTGTTGTATATTTATTTGTTTGAGTGTATGATGTTTGTCCCAGTTAATATTTTATTGTTTAATTCTGCTTCGTATCCTTTGCGTTCTGACACAGAAGATTTGTTCATGCTTCTAGGCAGCAGTGTAGATGTAACTTAGTTCAGCTGACACTTATTAGTGTGTTAATGGAGACATTATTAAAAGCGTTTTGCGGTTACTTTCTTCAAAAAACGTCTTTAGTGACCAATCAGAGCTAATTTAATCTTTCGTGAACAGAGAGCAGATCATACCTCTAAACCCAACAAAGAAAAGAAAAGCCAATTAAAAACATGTTGTAACTACTTTCTTTCTACTACTTGGGCTTTCCAGAGAGGAACTTTCTCCCTCTACTTTATCTCGAGTGTGCTGAACTTTCCACTCAACATTACTCATGAACTTTATTGCATTGCAGGTAACCTTTAAGAAACTGACAGTTGACTTCGAACTTGAAGTGGAAAAGAGGATGGGGTGCACATTTTCTCATCGTTAAAATAAATCAGGTGGGCCTTATTAACAAATATTGGGCCTTTGGACCTATACTTTTTTGAACGATAAGGGTTAGAGAAACCGTTTCGTTTAATTCGTTTTTATGTTTTGGGCAACAGGATTTAATTGTTTTCAGCTTCTTATATATTTTGCGTTGATGTTTATTTGTTTTTTATAATATAACGATGATGTTGACAAGTTCAGAAAATGTTGGTTTCTAACACCATCTGCAAAGTTATACGTAACCTCTTGTAAAAAAATAACATTTGATATGTTTACTTTTTGTTTGCGGTTACGTTAATTAAACTTGTATTTCATTTTGAAATTATTGTGTCTCGTGAACGTGATGTCACTGTAAATACATCACGAAAAGACGACGAAAAAAATTGCCCAAAAAAAAAAAGACGACGAAAAATTAAATACATCACCAGTAAAACAGAATTACAAAACAAAAGTCAAACTCTAGCCTAGACCAATTTTATTTAATACAAAATGAATATAAGATTTTCTGAAGATTTTTTCTTAGTTTTGAATCCAAACACACAAATCGTTGACAAAAAAAAAAATCCAAACACACAAAAACTCAAACATTTACACTACCACTAAACTATCACCGGTTTACAACTTCTACAGACTAAATAGTTAAAACATTCAGCAATAAACCGAGAAGACATATTCATAGCGACAGAAGATCTTTGTGTGATATAAAAGTAACTTTTTTTTTTTTTTTTGATATCTCTGGTGTCTGGGCAGCCACTTTCCCAAATATCCCCCGAAGGGGTCCAGCGCCCCAGCAGTAAGGATGTTAAATCGCTGTGGCCGGTTTCGAAGCTGGGTGGCGGGCACCTCAGCCGAGGTTCCATTACCACCAGGCTACGAAGCCCGGTTTATAAAAGTAACTTTTGAATCAATGATATGTATAGTAATTTGTATGTTGCTTTTTACATAAGATTAAAGGACTTATATAAGTTTTTAATCAGTTGAACGCGTGAAGTGACGCAAGCAATATTTATTTTTTTCAGCATAACTATAAATTCCGTAAACGCTTAATCTGTAGTTAGATAATCGTGTATTATGTGAACGAGCGAGCATAGAAAAATATCAAGCATATGTTGCAATGATATATGTTGAGTGATAAATATGAAGTTCGATTGCCGGCGATGAGACAATGCTCAGACTTCTCATGCGCTTGAGAAACCTTATGATACTCAAAATAAAATAACAATGAAATCAAAGCCAACACATGGACCTGAAAATTAAAGGCAACAAACACCTACACAAAAGAAAAAAGAAAGTTGTCTTCCAAAAAAATAGGGGTTTTCATAATATGTTATGTTTAATTTCTCAGAAAAAAGTAGGGTTTTGACGTAGCAGATGACGTTGTAAAAGAAACAGCCAATCAATTTCGCTTTTTATTTTTGTTTTAGTGGTAACCAGAAGTTTGTCGTATATCTCGGTAGAAAGCAGAGGGCTTGCTTCAGCTTTAGCTTTCTTAGGAAAAAGGTCAAAACACTGTCGTCCGTTACTTTTTCGTTTCCCTCCTTGTGATAATGTTCATATCATTCCATGTACTTATACCAAAAAAAAAAGAGCAATAATTAGAATTAGTACTTCTAAGGTGTTAAACATAAAAGTATACATTTCCACTGTTTTTAATTAGTTTTTTATATGTGCATTGTATATCGTTTACAAAAATGATTTGCTATGTATATCTTTATTTGTTAGTATATAATTGATAAAAGCCAAACGTTTTTTTTTGCTAAAGATAAAGCCAATCGTTAACTCTTGTACTAAAACTATTATGCTTTGTTGGAATAAATTTCTTTTGTGAAAAAAAAAAGCCAATCGTTTTGGAGGTTCGGTTACTTCCTTACAAAACATTAGTTGTAAATGGGCAGCCCCAAGTTTGATCTTCAAAAAAAAAAAAAATGGGCAGCCCCAAGTACACCACAATTATTAGCCACTCATGAAAGTTCGATTATTATTACTGTTCACTTTTTCGTGATTTTAGTTCACTTTTTGGTTTTGACAAAAAAAAGTTCACTTGGCGTTTGTTTTATGTTCGTTTTATTTTGGGATTCCTAAAGTCTGAAATAAGCAATGCTTCCAAATAATACGAAACAAAAAGATACAAATAAATCAAATTGGTTGTTTATATACACTACTAGTTAAATGATATCGTAATGGAATAATTCACAGATGTTTTAGCAATCTAGCTACCTAGTTGCATCCCATCACTTACGGTTACTTTGCATTTGATGAAATGTTTAGCTTTGATGATACAGAAAACAGAAGATAATTTAAATTTTGCGTTTGTTTTGTCTTGTTTCAAAGTTGATGTCAGGCTTGTGAATTTAATTATGTAAACGTATAATTTATGTATTTTTATGAATTATGAGATAGAGACAATCTACTCAAGACTTTAATGACCTTAGAGCATCGTTAACGTCCGTGGTTAGTGTGTTGCTTAGGGTTAAATGTAACTAAAAAAAATAGGAAATGAGAAAACACGGCATTTAATTAAGCTCGTGAAACCACGCTGTTTAGTGTGCACCTGTCAAGAAATGAGAGGGGGAAGCTTCGGTTAAGCGTGAAACCAAATCAAACTTGGTGCTCTCTCTCTCTCTCTCTCTCTCTCTCTCTCTCTCTCTCTCTCTCTCTCTCTCTCTCTCTCTCTCTCTCTCTCTCTCTCTCTCTCTCTCTCTCTCTCTCTCTCTCTCTCTCTCTCTCTCTCTCCGACGAAAGGCGATTCGTTTTTGTCTCGGTGGCTCTACTATCGTCGGTGACGTCTTCCTCGGTGGCTCCGCGTCGACGATCTGGCTGGTGGTTCTCTTAGAAGGCGACGGACCTCTCGCGACGCTGGCTCACCTCAAATCTCCAGGTAAGCGTTTCTTGTGATATTCGATTTTGCATGTGTTTAGATTATGAATCCTATTGTTCTGATTGGCTGTTTTTTGTTTGTTATATGTTGGTTAGGTGTATTGGTAGCGAGTCTAGTGACGGAGCTCTCTCTCAGTGGAGACGAAGCCTTCCTTCTATCTCGTCGATTCGGTGTATCGGCTGTTTTTTTTTTAAACACTCATAAATAAACAACTACTATTGGAGGATATTTAATTAGAAGTTGCTTAAAATAATTGCTTAACACTCATTTGTTGTTAAAAAATAATTAAGCATCTCTATTAGAGTTGTTGGGTTAATGATGCTCTTATACTTTAATGTTTACGTTTTAAATGGATGCGACCCCAGCTCGATCATCATAACTTATCCAAACTTGTAGAGAACATCATTGGTAAGCGACCAATTAATTCCACTTCTTAGAAATAATTCATCATTCTTAAAAAAAAAGAAATAATTCGTCGCGTATAATCTAAATGTTTCAACGTGTATTATATGGTTCCGGGTTAAACTTGATCGTCCTCAGATCGAGAAGACATGCACATGCGAAGGTGTTACAAAAACATAGTATGACCGAGAATAATAGGATTATTAATTTGTCTTACGCTCCTTGGATCTATCCCCCTTCAGATTCTTGAAAGTGTCAACAAATTTTACAATCAGACAAAAGTATATGTTAAAGGATATACACATACGATTTAGATTCAAGGCTACTTGTATCTCGATGTCATTTATATGAAATGAATTCACATTTGACAAAAAAAAATACACATACGATTTGGAGTTACATGAGATCCACACTGACACGCCTTGAGCCATGACAGTACCATATATAATAGTCATGAAACATGCCAAGTGACGTCGTAAACTATTATTCATAACGTACCTACCTACCGACCTGCATATATATACTACAACAACTCTGAATAAATTATCGTTATTCTATGTGAAGTTTAGGTAAGACAAGTTAACTAGATTCTACGGCTAATCCAATTTTTCAAAAAGAGAGAGGTAGGCCTATGTGAAATGTTTCATTATACTTGTCCTAGTCCTATGGAATGGAAATCTATATGAAACTTTGTTTAATGTATCCTTCATATATTTGCATAAAAGTTACCAAGTACGAAACTTGAAATGTTTATTAATAAAATGGCTTTCTTGGTTAATTTTAGGTCGAGCAGATGATTCCAGGTTTTATTACTTATACTATTCACAAATCAACAGGACTATAGAAGAAATGTCTGGCTTTGAATTTTTTTATTCGTTCACGTGATGACCCTCGAATTATTAGTTTGGTATAAAATATTTCCGTGAAGTTTTTTTTTCTTTGAATGCGATTTCCGTTAAAGTTACAGCGGTCAATGTTTTTTATTTTGAGAAATACTGCGTCCATGTTTTTTTTTGTTAAAGGGTTTATACTGCATGCGTCCAGTATAAATCTTAGGCATGGGCACAAAAACCGGATCCGAGGACCCGAACCGGAACCGACCCAAAAAATCAGGGTATCGGGTTTACTCGGTTCTTCAGAAATAACCGTTTGGGTCCTAAACTGTTGTATCCGAAGAACCGGTATCCAACCCGACCCGAACCGAAAACCGAATGGGTATCCGAAGATATCCGAAATAAAATATATATTTCAAAATATTATTTATAATTATATGTATAATTATTTTAATTTTAATTATAAATTTAATATATTAGTTATTTTCAATAATTTTGTGTATTTTCGGATAAAATATTGTAGTTTGGATAGAAGTACTTAAACAAAACTGTGTCAAATGAGTATTTTTGGTTATTTTTTGGTACATCTGAGTAGTTTGGATACAAAATACCCGAACCGAATCGGGTAATATGGTTATTTTGGGTACTATTATCCGAACCCGTTACAGATACATTGGTTATTCGGTTATTTTCAGGTTCCTTTACATCAGAACCGAACCCACCCGAACCCGGAAAGACCCGACTCGAACCCGATCCGAAATTTTATAATACCCGAATGGGTTTTAGTTTCCAAACCCGAAAAACCCGATACCCGAAAAACCCGATACCCGAAAGAACCGATCCGTACCCGAATGGGTACCCGAACGCCCAGGCCTAATAAATCTTATAGATTTAGATTAAATATAAACTACAGACCAAGTGACCAAATGAACTAAAATCATTAAATTATGAAGCTATGTTTAATGATACATGGGATATAACCCCTTCATTTGCTATATACATATACTGTAGATTTTTTATTTGCACTTTAGCAAAAAAATATTGTACTTAAAAATTACAAACAGTTAATCTGGAAGAAAAAAAGGAGTTGGAGTGATTTCTATGCATGACATTCCCACCAAAAACAGAATGTGATATCTAGTCTCTTTCAGTTAGAAGTGCAAGACCACTGGGTCACGTAAAACAGAGAAGTTAAATGGAAGCTAGTAAATTAGTGCACGTAGAACATATAGAAGCTAGTAAATACATGTAACTGAAAATCAGTTTAGAAAAAAAACATGCAACTGATCAACATTTCAAATTCATACTGAAACCAGAGCAATGCCAAATTAATAAATATATATGTATGTATGATGAAATTTATTTTGTTTTTGGTTAGTAATAACTAAAAGTACAACCAAATTAAACCTGAAAAAACAAACTAGTAACCAAAATCAGAATTGAACACTTCACCTAGCTATAGTATCTATTCAGAGTTGGCGTTAACCATTTAAACATCACAACAGCAAAGACTTATTTTGACTAATGTGTAATCTTCTTAGTTATTAGCCAACATGATTGGGAAAAAAGTTAGGACGTGAATTGTTGACTTGTAAAATGAATATTATTTGATAAGAAGTTGTGAAGAGTTTTAGTTCGATTTGGATCTGACTTCTGTGAGCTTTGCTGTCATTACACTATCACGAGACATGTTTTTTTGTGGTGTATGCTTTCATATCTCAGTCTCATAATAATGCGATTGAGATCCCAAAAATACATAACGTGAATCTGAATTTTTAAAGTATCATCCCACTACATATTGTCTTGTTCCTTTCTACTTTACCGTATGCCATAATATGTTAATTGATATGCGAAGAATAACATATCGCGATTCAATACATTCAAAAAAGTATTATTTTAATTTTATGTAACAAACAAACTTCAGATGTAATTTGAGTAGTATAATAATGGGAAATCATTTCTTGATAGGTTTTTCTTTGTAGACATTTCATCGTGTTATATGACATTTTTATTGCAAATTACTGTGAATAATATACGAACTTTTTTGTTTTATGTATTTGGAACAACAGACGAACTGAACCGCTCACAAATGAAATATTTAATTAGATTTTTCTTAAAAACAAAAGCATCGACTCATTATGCTAAACGATTTAATGTTTGGTAACATTTTATATATTACTAGTAGAAATTCATAATCTCCCATATATAAATTTATGTTTATAGATTTAAGTACAAAATATAAAAATGAAATTATATAATTAAAATACCTTAAAATAGGTTTATCATTATTTTTAGCAAAAATTTTTTGGATGCTCTGATTTTAATTTTATATCTTTAACAAAGATAATAATAAAATTAGCTAGAATAGTTTTTTAAAATTGTTATGAATACATTTGCATAGTCACTTCTTGTTAATAAATTGTAAATTGTACACTCTAGTCTTCCATAGTTTGGATTATATTTTCCTTTTTAATATTTATTCATGTAACCGAGAAAAGAGTGTCAGAGTGATAAGTAAAACAAAGTGAAATTTATATAAAACGACATATTAAGTAGTATATTATAGTATTTCATTGGATATATCTTTGAAACGTCAAATATTTTCCACAACAGAAAAACAAACAAACGAATATATTGGTTAAAATAAGAAAAAAAAAATATTCTCCTTTTTCCATTTAATAAATACATGTATTTCGAGTTCTGCAGTTAATCATGAAACCTAGCAGAGAAAGAGAGTCCTATTTTCTTACGTATCCTTCATTCTCACAGACTTTCAATAAATCTTCTTCATCTTCCCTCTTGTGATTTTTCTTGATTAGGGAGAGAAGAAACAAGAAAACGAAATGAGTGGAAAGTTCTGGACCTTGTTCTGCGGGGATCATCACACATCAAGCTGCACTCTTCAGTTTCTGCAAACATGTTTCGGTATCACACTCTCATTCATAACTCTCTGTATTTGCTTGTTTCACAAGGAACCACCCAAACATAACCACCGGTTCCATTATCTTCGTCTTGTCTCTGCTTTATTCAACGGTATCATCGGATCTCTAGATTTAATTTTAGGGATATGGGCTTTAAAAGAGGACACAAACAAGCCCTTAGTTCTCTGGCTAGTGATCTCTGTTCAAGGCTTTACATGGCTGTTCACTAACCTAGTAGTATGTCTTAGAGGAACAAGAATCAAGAAACCTTCTTTGAGATTGTTGTCTGTTTTCTCCTTCTTCTATGGTTTGGTCTCAAGCTGTTCATCTCTGAAGAATGCTGTTTCTAGTAAGGAGATAGACTTTAGGACCGTTCTTGATGTTTTGTTACTATTACCTGGGTCAGTGTTGTTACTCTTAAGCGCCTATAAAGGCTATAGATTTGAAGATTCTGTTGAGAGCAGCTTGTATGAGCCTCTTAACGTTGGTGGGTACAACGAAAAAACTGATTTTGATAAGGTCAGTGCGTTTGCAAGAGCTAGCTTGTTCAGCAAGTTATCATTCTGGTGGTTGAATCCTCTGATAAAGCGAGGGAATGTTAAAGACTTGGAGGAAGAAGACATACCTGAGCTGCGTGAGGAAGAGCGTGCTGAGACTTGTTACTCTTTGTTTGAGGAGAATCTCAACGACCAGAAGAGGAGACTAGGAGGTTCTTGTAGGCCTTCTATCCTGAAAGTAACCGTTCTTTGTGTCTGGAGAGAGGTTGTGATCTCTGGTTGCTTTGCCTTTATGAAGATCGTTGCTGTCTCATCAGGTCCTTTGCTTCTCAACGCTTTCATTCTTGTTGCTGAAGGCAACGAGAGGTTTAGATACGAAGGTCTCGTGTTGGCTGTCTCGCTGTTCATAGCAAAGAGTGTTGAGTCTTTGTCCCAGAGACAATGGTACTTCAGAAGCAGACTTGTCGGTTTACGCGTGAGGTCTCTTCTAACCGCAGCTATATACAAGAAACAGCTGAGACTAAACACCTCCTCGAGACTGATCCATTCAGGCAGCGAGATCATGAACTACGCGACCGTTGATGCTTACAGGATCGGTGAGTTCCCGTATTGGTTTCACCAGCTTTGGACAACAAGCTTTCAGCTGCTCATCGCGCTCGGGATTCTCTTTCATTCTGTTGGTGTCGCTACGTTCTCAGCTCTAGCTGTGATAGTGCTCACCGTTCTCTGCAACGCTCCCATCGCTAAGCTTCAGAACAAGTTCCAAAGCGAGCTCATGACCGCTCAGGACGAGAGGCTAAAGGCTTGTAACGAGTCTCTTGTCAACATGAAGGTCTTGAAGCTATACGCGTGGGAATCACATTTCAAGAAGGTTATAGAGAAGCTAAGGAACATTGAGTTGAAGTCCTTGAAGGCTGTTCAGATGAGAAAGGCTTACAATGCGGTTCTCTTCTGGTCATCACCGGTCTTGGTCTCTGCTGCGACTTTCTCCACTTGTTACTTCCTCAACATTCCGTTGAGAGCAAGTAACGTTTTCACGTTTGTAGCCACGCTGCGTCTGGTTCAAGATCCAGTGAGAATGATCCCTGATGTGATTGGTGTCACGATTCAGGCTAAAGTTGCCTTCAGCCGTATAGCTAAGTTTCTTGAAGCTCCTGAGCTTCAAGGTGGGGAGAGACGGAGGAAGAAGAGGTCTGGAGGTGATCAAAGCGCTATTGTGATGAAGTCTGCTAGCTTTTCGTGGGAGGAGAAAGGTTCAACAAAACCAAACTTGAGGAATGTGAGTATTGAGGTTAAGTTTGGTGAGAAAGTGGCTGTTTGTGGTGAAGTTGGCTCAGGAAAGTCAACACTCTTAGCTGCAATTCTTGGTGAAACTCCGTGTGTCTCAGGAACTGTAAGTCATTGTTTGATCTAGGCCTAGTATTTTAAACCGAACCGAGCGAACCGAACCAAAATTTCGGTTAGGAGTTTGGTTCAATTCGGTAGGTTTTCTAAAACAAATCGGTTTTCAGTTCGATTCGGCAATAGGTTACTTGCGTTTTATTCTTTTAAAAAATAATAATACCCTAATCAAACTAACCAAAATAACCGAATTTAACCAAAGTTCTCCAAAAAAATTTAAAAGTTAAACCAAAAATCAAAACTTCGGTAGGATTTTCAAAAACCAAACTAACCAAATACCAAACCTAAATTTATTTTGGATTAATTTGGTAAGATATATATTGAACCAAACTACCCGAACCGAATTACCCAAACTAACCGAACCCGCAGTCCTAGTTTGGTCCCATATTTAAGCTCTATAGATTCTAACATTGTTTGATCATTCAACAGATAGATTTCTATGGTACCATCGCCTATGTTTCTCAAACAGCATGGATTCAAACGGGGACAATACGAGAGAACATTCTCTTTGGAGGTGTAATGGATGAGCAACGTTACCGTGAGACAGTTAAAAAGTCTTGCCTAGACAAAGATCTTGAGCTTTTACCTGATGGAGACCAGACTGAGATCGGTGAGAGAGGTGTTAATCTAAGCGGAGGACAGAAACAGAGGATTCAACTCGCTCGTGCTCTTTACCAAGATGCTGACATTTATCTCCTTGATGATCCGTTTAGTGCTGTTGATGCACACACTGCTACTAGCTTGTTCAAAGTAAACACTTAAGACTTCACATTATCACTTTCTTGGAGATGTTTTGAAGCTAATGAGTTGTGATGGGCAGGAATATGTTATGGACGCTCTTGCTGGAAAAGCTGTGTTACTTGTAACACATCAAGTGGACTTCTTACCTGCTTTTGATTCTGTCTTGGTAACTTGACCTTGAAGTTTTCTTTTTTAAAGTTTCTGTCTCGTTTGCTAAACTGTACTTCTTTCTCTAGTTGATGTCAGATGGAGAGATCACTGAAGCTGATACTTACCAAGAACTCCTAGCAAGAAGCAAAGACTTTCAAGATCTTGTGAACGCTCACAGAGAAACTGCTGGTTCTGAAAGAGTGTTTGCGGTAGAGAACCCTAGCAAACCTGTAAAGGAGATCAAGAAAGTGCCTCACGCTCAATCCAATGTCTTGAAACCGAGTCGTTTAATCAAACAAGAAGTGAGAGAGAAGGGAGACACAGGGTTGAAACCGTACATACAGTACTTGAATCAGAACAAAGGCTACATATTCTTCTTCATAGCCAGCCTAGCTCAGGTCATGTTTGCACTTGGACAGATTCTACAGAACTCTTGGATGGCTGCAAACGTGGAGAACCCACAAGTTACTACTTTGAAGTTGATCTTGGTCTACTTGTTGATTGGACTGATCTCAGTTCTCTGCTTGCTGGTTAGATCTATCTGTGTTGTGGTTATGTGCATGAGGTCATCAACTTCTTTGTTCTCTCATCTTCTGAACTCGCTTTTTAGAGCACCTATGTCGTTTTATGACTCCACCCCTCTTGGAAGGATTCTTAGCAGGGTAAGTAAGTGGTGATGAACTTGATGCATGTAACATTAGTGTTTGTTGTTTGGTACTTCTAACTGTGTAGTGTCTGTGGCTTTTTTTGCAGGTCTCATCTGACTTGAGCATTGTAGATCTTGACGTTCCTTTCGGTCTGATCTTTGTGGTTGCATCTACAGTAAACACTGGTTTTAGTCTTGTGGTTTTGACTGTTGTTACTTGGCAAGTCTTGTTTGTTTCTGTTCCCATGATTTATCTAGCACTTCGGTTACAGGTCAGTTATTTTCTCTTCTAAATTTATTTTTATGCATGAACATATTTACCGGGAACAGAAAAACGAACGGTTGTTAGCAACCACAAAGGAGCTAATGATTTCTTTGCATCGGTTTGCAGAAGTACTACTTTCAAACAGCAAAGGAGCTTATGAGGATCAATGGCACAACAAAGTCATTGGTGGCTAATCATTTAGCAGAATCTGTAGCAGGAGCAATAACAATAAGGGCATTTGATGAAGAAGAGAGGTTCTTCAAGAAAAGTCTAACACTCATCGACACAAACGCTAGTCCTTTCCTCCACAGCTTTGCAGCTAACGAATGGCTGATCCAACGGCTTGAAACCGTCAGTGCCATTGTACTAGCCTCCACTGCTTTCTGCATGGTCTTGCTCCCTACAGGAACATTTAGCTCTGGTGAGTCATCGTCATCAAACATAAACTCCATGAGAACAGATTAGACTCAGTACTGCTTGGTTCATAATAGTGTTGTGCCGTGTTGTGCAGGGTTCATTGGTATGGCGCTATCATACGGTTTATCTTTGAACATGGGACTTGTTTACTCTGTACAGAACCAGTGCTACTTAGCTAACTGGATCATCTCTGTTGAGAGGCTTAATCAGTACACTCATTTAACACCTGAGGCTCCTGAAGTAATAGAAGAGACTCGACCACCTGTTAACTGGCCGGTCACAGGCCGAGTTGAAATCTCTGATCTGCAGGCAAGTCTGAGTAAATACATTAATCCAGAAAATAGAGTAGTATTCATCTTATAATGTTCATATACAGATAAGATACAGACGAGAGTCACCACTGGTTCTAAAAGGAATCAGCTGTGTGTTTGAAGGAGGACACAAGATTGGTATCGTTGGTAGGACTGGTAGTGGAAAGACAACACTGATCAGTGCTTTGTTCAGACTTGTTGAGCCTGTTGGAGGAAAGATTGTTGTTGACGGTGTTGACATCTCCAAGATAGGAGTTCATGATCTGAGATCAAGGTTTGGGATTATACCTCAGGATCCAACTCTGTTCAATGGAACAGTGAGGTATAACTTGGATCCTTTGTGTCAGCATACAGATGCTGAGATTTGGGAGGTAAGCCAAACTAAAACTTATTTGAAACTATGAACTAAAGGGTTGAGTTGAGTTTAATGTTATTTATAACATGCAGGTTCTTGGAAAGTGTCAGCTGAAAGATGTGGTTCAAGAAAAAGAGAACGGTTTAGATTCAATAGGTAACAACACAAACCTTGATTATTACTCAAAAGTTTTGATGTCTTTGGTGACAAGGATGAATGTATTTATTGTTTAGTTGTGGAGGATGGATCGAACTGGAGCATGGGACAGAGACAGCTGTTTTGTTTAGGCAGAGCAGTTTTGAGAAGAAGTAGAGTATTGGTCTTAGACGAAGCAACTGCCTCTATAGACAACGCTACAGATTTGATACTTCAGAAAACAATACGGCGAGAGTTTGCTGATTGCACTGTCATAACCGTCGCTCACCGTATCCCCACCGTCATGGACTGTACAATGGTTCTCTCCGTAAGCGACGGTAAGAGTTGTTTGCATCAATTCAACTCCTTTCTAGTTTCTTACATAGTTCTGAATCTTGAATCTTTGGCTAACTTATTAGGACGCATTGTGGAGTATGATGCGCCGATGAAGTTGATGGAGAATGAGAACTCATTGTTTGGCAAACTTGTGAAAGAGTATTGGTCTCATTACCACTCAGCTGAATCTCACTGAGAATGTGGTGCTATGATGTCGACATTGTTGTTGTATAACTCAAATCTCTTACACGGTGGATGATATATTACAACAATTAATTAACTCAAAACAATAATTGTATGATCAAATGTTTTCACCTATTCATGAGTTAACTCAGGTTTAGTAGTATGGTTCTTTGAGTGCTCAGGCCGTTTGCTTGATTCCTCCAAGGCCTCCACAATCTCCATACTCGCTGTTCTACTCTTTCTGTTCCTCCTCTCCTGCAGAAAGATAACACTCGTTTATAAGGTTGCTCTAGATTAGGACCAGCTCTAGGTATTATTATTAGATACATACCTCACGAAAAAGTTGGTCATCGGATTCAAGCATCCGCACAACCTGGCTCATTTTGGGTCGTTTCTCTGAATCGGGATCTAAACATCTCAAGGCAACAAGAAGTGCACGTTTCAAAGCACGTGTAGCCGGTTTTGGTTCAATCTTTGGATCAACAACTTCTTCAGCTCTTCTTGTTCCAACCATCATCTTTAGCCACTCAACTAGATTCACCTGCCAATGACAAACACATGTTTTCAGCACCAAATTAACATTTAAAAGAAAATCAAACAAATATATTCTACCTCATTAGCTGGACGTTCATAATCAACAGGATCTCTTCCAGTTATAGCTTCTAGAAGCAGGACACCAAAGCTGTATATGTCACTCTTCTCGTTTAATAGACCTGTATTAGCATATTCAGGTGCTACATACCTGAACCACGCAAAATACACATGATCTTTCATAAGAATTAACACTTTTCCCATCATTGCCAGAAAGGTAACAGATTCTAGACTTACCCAAAAGTGCCCATGACTCTAGTGGTTATGTGACTCTCACCAGAGTCTAAGAGCTTGGCTAACCCAAAATCCGAAAGCTTTGCATTGAACTCATCATCAATCAGGATATTGCTTGCTTTTATGTCTCTGTGTATTACTTTTGGTTCTATAGCTTCATGTAAATAAGCAAGCCTGTGAATTGTAATGCAGACCATGTTAATTATCCACTTTGAGAGTTGCATCTAATTTTTCAAGCAAAAAGTCAACAACTTACGCTTGTGCAGTACCAGTTAAGATCTTCATACGTGCCTCCCAAGTGAGAGTGCTATGTTCCCCCAGGTCTCCATGTAACCATTGTTCTAAGTTTCCACTATTCACATACTCATAAACAAGCATCCTGCATTACATTGAAACAGAATACATTCATGATGGGACTAAACTAGTAGCATATTCAGACTGATAAGAGAGGCAAATCAGACTCACCGATGAACACCCTCTATGCAATATCCTAGAAGCCTTACAAGATTCTTGTGCCGTACATGACCAATAGCCTCAACTTCAACTCGAAATTCCTTCTCAGCTTGTCCCCTAGTGACAAAATTATAATATGATTACTAAGAGAGGTACAAAGGAAGCAAACAAAACATTTGATAATCCCCAAACAAAAACTTACAGATTGTTCAGAAGCTTCTTTACAGCAACATCATTACCGTTGATGAGAGTACCTTTATAAACTACACCATAACCACCTTCACCGATTACATTCTCCGGAGCAAAACGATTGGTGGCTAGCTGAAGATCCCTAAGAGTAAACCAGTGTCCCCAACCAAGATGAGATATCTCCGGCAAACCAACCAAAGGAGATGCTGTTACAAGGGAACCTTGTCTCCAAGCGGCTCCAAAGCTTCCTTCTTCACCGGAGTGAGAACTATAAGCTCTCTCATGATGATGCACAGAGCTACACTGACTTATACTATCATTATCACTAGACTTGGTTCTCCCCAAGTAAGCCATCATCTTCCCTGAGTTTCTATCACTCGGTTTATCAGTACATAAATTCTCACTGTGGTTTTGAAACCCAACTCTATCATCAACCCTTATGTCTTTCGCCATGCGTGGTATCTGACTGAAAGGTAAAAACTTCTGAGATGATCTCCGAGTTTTCCGACGGAATGCAACCCATACATATAAGATGAAGAGAACCAACACTACGAATATGCCAACCACAAAACAAACCAACACCCACAGTTTCACATCAGTCAAACCAAACAAAGAGATCTTCTTTGACATTTCATCACTCAAAGGACTCTCAGATGACATCTTTAGTCCCCTTTGCTCACACAACTTCCTCTACCTGCAAAACAAGAAAACGTACTTAGAAACTAATGTGAAACTGTGACATCTCTGACTTTCCACAAATCTTACAGACTAAGGGAAAGTAACTTCTTTTTTTTTCAAGCTCTTCCCTGAAAACTAGGATTAACTGACGACTGTAAGAATCTAAATATTGGCAAGTAAAGCTGTCAACTATAACAACTTTGACTAGAAACACGACACATATACAGAAACATGAGTATTGAGTAGAGACAAGAGCACGCGCAAAACCAGCAATTAATTGCGGGCATATCAACAAACAGGTTATGTGCATTAAATTTCCAACCTTTGTCACCAAACTAATCTCCAGAGCAATAAAAGAGGAAACCCACACACACACAGCTCCTAATAACAACCACTGGATTTAAAAGAATCACTTACGATTGAAGCAAGAGACAATCTTTTTTTAACCTTAGAATGTAGCCACAAAGCTCTTGACTTGTCGGTTAATCATCCGCTTAGAGCAGAAGAAAATGAAGATAAAGGTTCCGCCTTTCTTTGATTTCGAAGCAAAACCCAGATGAGAAAATGTGATGACTCAGTTGCAATTGAAGTTTTGTCTCAAGCTTTTTAAGCTTTTGAGCCCACCAATTAGACCCAGAAAAATGAATTCCGACAAGGAATCAGGAGAAAGATTGGAGCTTTTAGGAAAGTATTTGAATAAATGGAAAGTATATAAGATTACACAAAAGGGTGAATGTATGTAAATAGAGATAGGGTTTGGAGTTTAGTAAGAGTTCATGAGAGGTTAAAGAGAGGAAAAGAGTTGGGTGAGATTGTTGGTGAGTCTGTTCTGAAGCTGGAAAGAAAGCTTGTTTTTTGCAATTTGAAGAAAAACAAAACAATGAGAAAAGGAAAAGACAGAGAGAGAGAGAGAGAGAGAGAGAGAGCAGTGAAGGGAAAGCAAAGAAGTGTATCTTTTGACAACTGTGTCATTTATAGCTGGATCAAGAAAAATGATTTATAATTTTTTTTTTTAACTTATAGTACATTTATAAGTGATAAAATTAAATAAAAATATGGAGAAAAAGAACCCAAATGGATAGAGATGATGATAGAGAGCAAAAGTACAGAAGGCATTCACTGTTCACTTATGCAGGCTTTGGAATTCTTTAGGTCCCTGTCTTCTCATGTATGCCTGCCTAATTGAATGACTTCTTGATTGACTTGAAATTCAAACTATATTGATTTTTAAATCTTTTACAAAAAGAAATATTGATTTTTAAATAGAGAATGTTTTTGAAACAAAAAAAAAGTAGAGAATGTTAAGAACTTATCATAGATTTTATTAGAATTTTTACAATTACTACAATTTTTCGAGATTAAATATTTTCTGGATATAAGTTTGATTTTTTAATATTTTTGTGAACATTTTTAACATAGACTGAAAATTTTATATAGAGAATATTAGAAGCTTATTGTAACTTATATTAATACCTTTGTATTATAAGTTCAGATCTGACACTAATATACTTTGGTTCTGTATATATAAAATATTTTCTAAAATCAAGTTTGATTTTCTGTACTTTATGGGTCAACATTTGCTGTACTTAAAACTCTCAGTCAATAATATTTAAAAAATGAAAGCAAGAAAAGAAAACTCTCAAGAGCACATTCTAGTCTTTATGAATTTATGTATATGATTGCTTCTATGAATCACATTATTAGTATTTTGTTTTTATCTGTTATACAATACAGTATTTGTCACATGCAAGAAAAAGCCAAATGATAAAAGAAAATGAAGTTTCATCATATACCACTCGGACATTTAATTGGTGTCTAACAATAACTAGAAATAAATCTACTATATATTAATGCTAAAATTAATCATCCAAAACAAGTCAAAAGAATTATCGAGTTTTCATGATGTGCATCAAGAATTTAGGGTCAATACATTATGTCTAATCGACTTTCCACCGCAATTATTGTATAAGAAAAATGAAGAAAATGAATCAAGACCAAAAGAAATCAATACTTGTATATTAATATTATTAAAGACCATATGTCAAGATCATGGTGATAAGTACAGCACAAGACTACATGAGTGGTCAATTGGTCATGAGTACGGTGGACATTTTGGTTTAATTATCGGTTCGATTTGGATTTGGTTCGCTTTTGTTTATCTGTATCTAAGAAAACTTTAATCAAAGTCAACCAAATTAGTTTAATTTCGTTTGGTTTGTATTTGGTTTGGTTCGATTTTACTTCAGTTTGATATATATGTAGTTCGATTTTAGTTTCGTTTGGTTTGTGTTTGATTCGGTTTAATGTATTTTTGTTTGTATTTGTTTTTTTTGGTGAAATGTGATTCAATACAGTTTAATTCGGTTTTTTTGTGTTTCTTCAGTTCAATACAATTGATTTTTTAGTTTTGTCTAAAATATAAACATAAACAATCATTTGCCATTAAATCATTATATTTTTTATATTTACATGTAAAGCTAAACATCACAATGAAAATTTAGAAAAAGTAATCTAATTGTTTTATATTATTATCTTCAAAACTGATATAAAATATTATAAATAATTTTTGCTATTGATGTTAATATATAAAATTCATATTTTTTTAATTTTAATTATGTTTATTTTATTCTTTTTAGAAGTAAAATGTATAAATTGTTGTTTAGTTGTTTATGTTAAATATTAATAAATTTTAATATTATTATTACATTCAGTTAATCAAACTAAAAATATTTTTCGGTTTCGGTTTGGTTCGGTAACCACACCGAACCATTTGAATTTATCACATTTTGAACCAAATTGTTTGATACTATGGAAAAGCTTGTTCTTTTCATTCACGTGAGAATAGTATATATACATAGATCTTATAGTTATCTATCTATAAGATAAACACCAAGGTAACAAAGAGATAAACATGATGGAATATGTCGATCATATATTCTCGGATCACAATACTCCTCCTTGATCGACACTTCTGGTTCAGGATTCATTCATGCTTTTGATGTTGCCTCATTAAAACCTTTCCAGGAAAACCCAGTGGAACAATACCGTGGATAAGGAAAAAGAGTACAACACATGAACTCCCCCTGATGAATGCATCACTGAAGATCCTTCAGTCGAATGAGGAAAATGAATGTGCTTCGTCCGGTCTCCTTTGATGTATCCATCTTTAAGCTGAGCAATGCAGGCTGTGTTATCTTCGTATAGGATGGTAGGTGGATCATTTCCTTTGGTTATACCACAAGTGGTACTGATGTGTTGTGTCATGGATCTCAACCATACACTCTCTCGACTAGCCTCATGCATCGCCAATATTTCTGCATGATTTGAGGAAGTAGCCGCCATGGTCTGTTTCATGGACCGCCAAGATATTGTTGTCCCTCCATGTATAAAAACATATCCAATCTGAGATCTACCAAAATGTGGATCAGATAGGTAACATGCATCAGCAAAACCAACTAAACCTTCCTTAGATTGGTTAGTAAACATAAGACCCAAATCTTTCGTTCTTTGTAGATAACGAAGTACATGTTTTATCCCATTCCAGTGCCTTTGGGTCGGACATGAGCTGAACCTAGATAGTAAGTTCACAGCAAAACTGATGTCTGGTCGTGTATGGCCAGCTAAATACATCAGAGCTCCTATGGCACTGAGATATGGCACCTCTGGACCAAGGATGTCTTCATCGTCCTTCTTCGGACCAAATGGATCCGTGTCCGGACCAAGGCTTCTCACGACCATGGGACTGTTTAATGTGTGAGATTGGTCCATATTAAATTTCTTGAGTATCTTTTTTGTATATGTTTCTTGATGCACAAGGATTCCATCTTTCACATACTCAAATTGTAAACCCAAACAAAACTTTGTTTTTCCGAGATCTTTCATCTCGAATTCTTTCTTGAGATATTCAACAGTTTGGGAAATTTCTCCAAATGTTCCTAGGATATTTAAATCATCTACATATACTGCAATGATTACAAAACCCTTATGGAACTTTTTTATGAAAATACATTGGCAGACCTTGTCGTTTTTATATCCTTCTTTCAGGAGATACTCAGATAGTCTATTATACCACATTCGACCTGATTGCTTTAATCCATAAAGAGACTTGTTCAATTTGATACAATGTTGTTCTCGAGAACTCTCTTTGTTTTTCATTTCAATACCATCTGGAATTTTCATGTATATCTCATTATCCAGTGGACCATACAAGTAGGCAGTTACAACATCCATTAACTGCATATCTAGACCTTCTCTTATAGCCAGACTTATTAAAAATCTCAAGATCGTAGCATCCACCACAGGGGAATAAGTTTCCTCATAATCTATTCCTCGTCTTTGTGAGAATCCTTGTGCAATAAGTCGTGCTTTGTATCTCACAACTTCACCCTTCTCATTTATTTTTCTCACAAAAACCCATTTGTATCCCACTGGTTTTATATCATGGGGTGTCCGGATGATCAGTCCAAATACACCTCTCTTTTTCAATGATTCTAACTCCACATTAATGGCTTCTTTCCATTTTAACCAATCTGGTCGTTGCATGCATTCATATATAGATGTGGGTTCTAGATCCTCATTTTCCATCAATTCAAGTGCTACATTGTATGCAAATATATCATCCATGTCGACATGTTTTCTGTTCCATTCCCTTCCAGACATGACATAATTTATTGAGATCTCATTATTGTCAGGGACCTCAGTACCTTGATCTTTGGCGTCCAAAGTTTCTTTTGATGGTACATGAGTTTCCTTTTCTATGTCTGGGGTTTCAAAGGATTCGGATTTCTTTGCACCTTTTCTTTTCTGAACTTCTTTGTCTTTGGAACCTGATGGTCTACCACGTTTTAATTGTGGTTTAGACGTAGTAGCAGCTTGATTATGTCCCTCATGGACATCAAGTCTTATCGGTGCATTGGCAGTTGGTATATATGACTTGGTTACTCTATTTGGGTCATCAAAGGAATCTGGCAATTTATTAGCTATCTCTTGTAAATGTATTATTTTCTGGACTTCTAGATCACAATCTCTAGTCCGAGGATCCTGCCATGTTAAGGATGTTTGATTCCATTTTATATCTTTTTCCAGCTTACCAAAATATCCCCCTAATGCTGGATACTTAGATTCATCAAAATGACAATCCGCAAACCTGGCCTTAAACAAATCACCAGTTGTTGGCTCTAGGTATTTAATAATAGTGGGGGAATCGTATCCAACATATACTCCCATCCTCCTTTAAGGTCCCATCTTTGTTCTCTGTGGTGGTGCTATAGGCACTTGGACTGCACATCCAAAAACTCTTAGATGGAGTATATCTGGCTCATGATCCGTAATTAGTTGGGATGGCGAGTATTTATGCTCACTTGATGGCCTGAGTCTAATTAATTCGGCTGCATGTAGCACAGCATGTCCCCAAGCTGATATTGGGAGTTTGGTATTCATTAAGAGTGGTCGGGCAATCCACTGAATTCTTTTTATAAAAGATTCAGCCAGACCGTTCTGAGTATGGACATGTGCTACAGAATGTTCCACACTTACCCCCATGGACATACAATAGTCATTAAAAGCTTGGGAAGTGAATTCACTAACATTGTCAAGATGTATAGTCTTTAAAAGAAAATCTGGAAAGTGTGCTCTAAGTCTTATAATCTGAGCCAGCAACCTCGCAAGTGCTAGATTACGAGTTGATAAGAGACAAACATGTGACCATCTTGTAGATGCATCAATTAAGACCATAAAATATCTGAAAATCCAACAGGGTGGGTGTATCGGTCCACAAATATCAACTTGTATTCTTTCCAGAAAATTTATCATTTCCTTATTCACTTTGGCTGGTGATGGCCTAGTGATTAATTTTCCTTGTGAACATGCTTCACATGTGAGGTATTTAGGGATAACTCTTTTATTTTTCCAATTGTGGCCATTTGAATTTGTTATGATTTTCCTCATCATCACTGACCCGGGGTGACCCAGCCTGTCATGCCAAAGAGTGAACTCTTCTTTGAGTTCTTTGTTCATCACGGCATTAGCCTCAACCAGACTAGTCTTAACATAGTAAAGTCTAGTCCCACATGCTGGTATAGTCTCAAGGACTCTTTTATTGCCTTGAGTGATATTATAAATCTGAAGAATTCTTTATTTCCTTCACCCTTGGTTTCAATATGAAAACCATTAAGTCTTATGTCTTTGAAACTTAACAGGCTCCTATTAGAGCTAGGTGAGTACAATGCATCATCTATCTCTAGATGTGTACCATTAGGCAATAAAATGCATGCTTGGCCGCAGCTTTCGATTAGATTAGCTGTACCAGCTATGGTTGTGATGTCGGCTGTTTTATTAATCAGATTTATGAAGTATCGTTTGTCTCTCAGAATGGTATGGCTGGTACCACTGTCTACCACAAATGAGTCCATTCCACTTTTCATTCTTCAAAAACAATACATATAATTAATAATAATTTTTATGTATGGTATATAAATATTTTTTTTGTATATACTTATTTTTTATTTATAATTTTGAAGAATAATTGTTTGGTATATAATCGGTTTATTATTATATATATTTTTCTTTTATTTTACGATTATATATATATTTTTATGTATGTTTGGTTTTTTTTTTCTTTTAGGCGTATGAATATATATAATAAATAAATAAAAATTATTAATGCATAATATAATGTTTAACACCAAAACCAAACATAAAAAATAAGAAAACACCAAAACCGGGGGAAAATAAAAATAAAAAAAACTATGAAATTTTAATTCCTTATTTCAGAATGTCTGAAGTCTGAAACTCCATCTCGGTATCTTGGATTGATCCTTCCTCTTTGTTCTGGACATATTTTGTGTCCTCTTCGTCATCATCTCCTTCATATCCTGAGTCTCGAACCATATGAGCTTCCGGTTTCTCTTTTAGACTTTTGATATAAAGTTCACATAGGTGCTTAGGAGTACGGCAGTTCTTTGCCCAATGGTTCCCCATACCACAACGATGGCACATATCAGTCTTGATCTGAGGTTTAAACGACACACTACGGCCACAACCACGACCACGGCTGAAGCCTGGTGTGTTCCCGCGACCACGTCCTCGCCTGTGTGCGTTAAACGTGCCACCTCGTCCCCTACTTCTACCACGGAATGAGCCGGGTTGGTTATTATGGTGGACAAGGTTACTCTCTTTCTTTTGCTCTATAGCAAGTTTAGAGATGTCAGGTAATGGAGCCGTTCCCAGAGGCCTCATCTCACTGTTTTTCATTAACAGTTCATTATTGGCTTCAGCCAACAAGAGACATTCGATCAACTTAGTGTATGTGGTGAACTTTCTTTCTCTGTATTGCTGTTGCAATACCATGTTACTGGAATGCATCGTAGAGAAAGTCTTATTAAGCATCTCGAGTTCAGTAATTTTTTCACCACATAATTCCATCATGGAAACAATTTTAAACAGGATAGAGTTGTACTCGTCTACTGTTTTATAGTCCTGGAACCTCAAGTGTTTCCAGTCATATTGAGCCCTTGGAAGCATCACCGTTTTCTGGTGGTCATAACGTCGTTGTAAAGCGTTCCAAAGGTCCAATGGATTTTCCATGGTTTTGTACTGAATTTTCAAACTCTCTTGGAGATGATGATGTATTATATAAATAGCACTATATCGATCTTTATCACTGGACTTATTGTCACTGATGATCGTATCACCAAATCCTTTTGATCGTAGCATAATCCTTGCATCAAGTGCCCAATCAAGGTAATTTTCACCATTGCTTTTCAAAGCAGGGAAGTCGAGATTTGCCAATTTAGACATCTTCTCCTTTTGATGGGTTGATCGGTCTATGAGAATGAGATCGTCGAAGCTTTACTTCTTCTCGTCGAAGATCACTTCTCGTCACACAGTTTACTTCTCGTCCGGAGCTCTGCTTCTCCTCGACAACGAACCGGGAAGAGGAGGCTATTTGTTTTGGCTATTAGCTAGGGTTTCTAAAAGCAAACGAGCTGATAACGTGTTTGATACTATGGGAAAAGCTTGTTCTTTTCATTCACGTGAGAATAGTATATATACATATATCTTATAGTTATCTAACTATAAGATAAACAACAAGGTAACAAAGAGATAAACATGAGGGAATATGTCGATCATATATTCTCGGATCACAACCCAAATGATTTAGATATATAATTTTGTTTGATTTAGGTTTGTTTGAATTCGGCTGGATCAATTTGTCCAGTTCTGTTTGATTTTTTTTGGCCACCCCTTGTCATGAGAGCGAGGTGTCCAAGTCCCGGTCCCATACCTTTAGACAACTATTGAACTAAACTAAACGCGCCGTCCTGAGGAAGAAGGTTGCTGCCATGAGGCTCAAGGAACCAGAAAACATGTTTTTGGGTTACTTGTAAGAACCTGCTGCTTTGTGTTTCCGACCAGCGAGGACCATAGAGGAGAATCAGGAGATCCCAAGGCCTCTGCTAAAAATCTTGATTGAAAAGAAGACACAGCTTGACACTCAGAAACAATGGGAGAATCAAGACAGAACAGCGATTGGGTGCAAAGATGATGACAAGTCCCGTTATCTTCTCATACGCTCTTCCTAGCTCCCTCACCGGGTCCCATATCCCTAAAAGCTTTGATCGGTGATCTGACCTCAGTAGTATGAGCCCAGGGTTTTCTTGGTGTAGCTTGATCAGTTAGCAAGCTTTTTTTTTCTTTTTTGCTTTTCTCTTGACCATAGTACTTCTACATTCTTTTAATTAGCAAGGAAGATGAGAGTGGAGAGAAGACGAAAACAGAGGAAACTCTGTCACAGCTATCCAAAAAGGTCACAACGGCTTTAAGATAACTTTGTATTTTGCTTTTACCTGATATATATGTCAATGTCCCATCCTAAAATAAAACGTCTTTATAAGAAAATGTCAAAATGGCGGTACACGTTAACCAAAAAGGAAAGCAGTTAAAAGACACTGTGTTTAACAAGGGAGATCAGATTTTCTTACTGAAATAAGTAAAAGATATGTATCCACAAGATCACATTTCATGCAACTAAAACTAAAAAATAAAGAATCTGTCGTTCAAAGAAAAAATATTTACAGGACCTCCATTCTATCTTTTTTATAAACAAACTGTTGTCTTCCAAGAAAGAGAGAGAGATAGAAGAAAACTGAGTTGTTTCTACTTTCGTTTCCTTCTACCACGACACACCTTTGTTTGGTCTACAACTATCACGCAACTCCACGAGGTTTTTTTTTTCTTTTCCCGGGTAACAAGAGAGGAACATTGGCGGATTTTCACTCCATGCTATCAAACTATGATATATGTTTATTTGGGTTCATATTGGACTTGCCTTCGAAACCTGCACCACCGAGTCCAAAAACCACAAACATGTTATTAGCTGACTTTTCCAAACATCTTTGGTTGGTTACCACTAATTCTGGTTTTGGTTATGACTGAATGCTTCAGCTTGAAGCTTTACTACAACACTCTCCTTTAGTAAGGCTTTCAAATGACTTCTTATTTTGGATGGTGATCAAGAGAGAGTTGTTTTACCTGGTTCTTAGAAACGGTTGTGGCAGTCCACTGCTGCTGCTGAGTCTGCCTTGCAACACTTTCATAGTTGACATAAGTGATTCTTCTCTGTTCTTCACGTCTACTCACAATCTCTTGAGGAGGTAACTCCCGCAGAACCCATAAAACAAAAGCCAACGGTACGGTCGAACCTGTAATAAAAAGAAACAGTTCTTATCAATAATACTACGCACACTTGAGGTATTAAAGAACGGCAAAATGATAATTAAATGGTGTTATATTTTTTTACCTATGAAATAGTATATGATCATAAGAACCAATGCCTTGACACCGTGTAGTTTGCTTGGGTTCCAATGATAGAAAAGCTGAGATATCACAGGATGTTTTTTTTGGTTAAAACATATTTTGACACAACGTTAGATTTTGGTATTGCACATATATATATACTTTAGGTCTTTTACCGGAATGTGTGTGAGAAGAGCGAGTAAAGAGCTGACGGTGAAGCATACAACTGAGACGCCTGCTAAACCTGATACCTATTAAAAATGGTTCTCGATTGTAAGTTTTCAGAAACAAAAGAAACTTCGCAAGCCAATAAGAATCATTAGTTAGTTACCTTTCTCATCTCTGCTGAAACTTGTTCGGACCTTACCTTCCTTAGATTAAAGAGCAGACGCATTCCTAGATAAACAAGAAAAGGAACATAATGGTGGCAAGATAAAATAAGATCACAATAATAAGTTCAATAGCTCTATAACCAGAAAAGAACTGAAGCAATAACACTCACCATAGAAACATATTCCTCCTCCTGTGATTAGGATTATTGAAGCGAAAATATCTACATACACCTACACAAGAAGTCAACTTATAAGAACAAAGGATATATATCAAAGTGTAATATATATATGTATAAGCACATACCTCAGCCAATAGTGAAGGATCAGCAGAGTTATCACCGGAAGCAATCCAGATAAGGATAGCAAATGATATCATCAAGATGAACACAAGAACAACCGCCTAGCCAAAAAAAAAAGATTAAAAAAACATTTGTAAAAGAAACAGAGTGATGACTTAATAATGTACAAAAGAGTAGTATCTCATATACCGCAACAACAAACTTCTGCCTAGTGCCGAGATGAATCCCATGGAAAGAGCAACACTTTCTGCGGTCACTTGCACTCGAAGAGCCTGGTTTGATCTTGGTTTTTTCAAGCAACCCTTGCTGGATGCTGTTGCTTTCTTCATCATCCTCATCTTCCTCTTCTCCATTTCCCTGATGGCAAACATCTACCCTATAACACAACATTAAACAAAGTATCTATGTCTCTTATCTGTAAAACAAGCAGTAACACAATACAAACCAGTATTGACCAATATACGTACCAGAAAGAGAGGAGCAGGAGAAAAGTTGCAAGAAACAGAATTTTGGGAAACGCTGCAAGTAAACAATTCGATTCACCAGTGAATGTATCAGTTTTAAAAAAAAAATACAAAGATGTATAAACAGAAGAGAAATTTTACCCATAAGCAGAAAACCTAAAGCGGTGGACCAATGATGCCACCTTGTGCACGTTGCTATAATGGCAGCCACGAAATAGATGAGAGAACCTGAAAAACAGAGATAAGAGTAGCCAATCATAAGATGTTATTCACAGTCTCTCCACACTCAACAATTCATTATCTCTGTTAAAGGAGGACTTACCAGTGTTTGAGGAGCCAATCATAAGATGAAGCACCTGCAGTTTTTATTGATAGGTTGTTGTCAGATACACAATAACTATGTTCTGTCATAATAACAGTAAAGAGTAGATGAGAAGACTTTTACTTTTTGTCGTGTCCACCCAACTCGTTTATCCCGCCGGTGAAACCGAGTTAACTGAAAGCACCCAAACCAAACAAAAAGAGAGAAAAATTAAGACTTTTTTTTTAAATCACTCTCAATGTCAGTTTGAGTAGAAAGGTTTACACTTTCTCTGATTTTGATTCCAAGAATCAAAATCTCTCATTCTACAGGAACACACACACACACACACACACTACAAGTTATTCAAAGAGTTGACCTGAAACTTAAAGTCTACGTCTACCACATCATCATCAACAACAACAAGAGACACGGCTACTAAAATTCAATACACATCTCATTGTGTCTTAAAGATACAAAATTTAGCACAATGCTTCTTCACTTTCCGACCAGACCTAAACGGTCTGACACAATCTAGCATTCAGAAACCAAATCCAATTTATAGGAAGACAGCAAAAAAAAAGACGAAACCTTTGGAATCAAATTGACCTAGAATGGAGAGAACCTGAAGGAATGCGATGAAAGCGAGAGCGCCATCGATAAGAGCAAGACAGAGATTGACGGTGATGAAGCTCGGAGCATAGCATTTAGCCTTATTCGATTCGAGAAGCGTCGCACCAATCGTCATCGCGAGTCCTCTCTTTCACGATCCTCTTCCCCTGAGATCGAAAGTCCCGAGATTTTAGGTTTGTAGAGAGAGAGAGGATCACAGAACAGAACACACCGAGAGACAGATGGTTGTAGGAGATGGGTTGGGTCTGGTGGTCTGAAACAAATATTTAATAAAAACTATTTTATTAATTTAGTGAAAACTAAACTATAAAGTGGTACGGTGCGTGAGAGAGGAAAGTCTAGAATATCCTTACCGCCACAGAAGAAATCAATTTATATTCCGACACTTTAGTTTAAATAAATATGATTAAGAAAATTTTGAACTAAAGATTTTAATTTGTTAATACCTTAAAAGGATATTGTATTGCTATTTTGTCTTATTTATATTCGAAAATTTCAAATTAAGAAAATAACTTTCAAATTTATCCTAGTTTTTTTCATAATTATCGGATTGTTAGTATAAATTCCATATTAATATTTAAAAACTAAGTATCACTCAATTATATGTTCAAATATAGCTAAAATTAATTGTTTTCAAAGAGCAAGCATGTTTTGTGGAAATTTTAGTTTAAGAAACTAGATGGAGTTTCCCCTCAACAGAATATTTGTATTATATTTATATATTTTATGAAAAGCATTGGTTAACTAGGTATGATAAAATGAAAACCTAATCGATGAAATATATTTTAGTTAGGGAAGTAATCTTTTTATTTCAGCAAAAAGAAAGTAATCTCTTTTACAACATGATATAGTAGCCAAGATCTAATAATAAATTTAGAATTTAGAGAAAAGTTAGAAGTAATTTAATGGAAAAAAAGCTTGATGATGCTTTTCATTGTGACACTGCTCCAAGTCAATACAAACAAAAATATAAACAAAACAATATGATTTCGTTTTGACTTTTGTTATCATCAAATTTTATTTGATGATATGAACATTATATTTTTTGTTTATTTAAACTCTACGAGTATCTTGCTTAAGAAATTTATATTTAAAAGTTCCTGCATATCTAATCTATTAATTTAGGGTTCTATTTTTATCTACTATTAACAAGTCATAGTAGGACCACTTAAAGAATTAGTCAATATGACATATTTGATTATTTGTATTAACAATAAACCAACTATAAATATATTAACAATAAACCAACTATAAATTTGATTTTTTTAATTATAATAAAATCCGTTGAGAAAGAATCTAACAAAATCTTAGTTTAAAATTTAAATATTTTTTATAAATAACACATTAATATATTTCGAAATTAGTAATATAATATTATTATAAGTAAATTTAACTAAAACTTATTATAAAAAGAAAATAAAAAATTCTTTATACTAACTTTTTATAGATTCTATGATATATTCCGTATTATATAAAAATAGAAGTGCTATATGAATTAAATATTAAAAATATATTAAATAGGTAAATTAACAAAAAAAAATTATTTTATTTTTAACTAAATAAATTATTGATCATCATTATAATGGATTAAACTTCGAAAACTATATAATACTTTTATATTAAAATAAATGTATTAGCATAAGTTAAAATTTTATATTTACAGCCATACATTATCTTTTTATTTATTTTGAAACTATTAGCAATATATTGCTTAAAAATGTTTATATACAAAAATATAATAGTATATAATAACCTTTAGTTCATATACTATTTAAAAATATGTTATTAGTAAAATATGAAATTTCAGTAATTCATTTAAAATATTAGTGACAAAAATCAAACTTTAATTATAAATTTTATTTTATTTTAATTGTAACAAAATTTGTTGGTAAAAGAATTAAAAATATCACCAAAATTCAAATATTTTATAAAATGATACAGTAATGTAGTACCAAAACAAATTCAAAATTCATGTATTATTCCAAACTCAAATAGTTGTGTAATTTTCCAAAGTTGTCTCGAAAAAATATATTATTTTGAAAATAAATATTCAAAATCAAAATGATAATATTTCAAAATTTTACAAAAGATAAAATCATGGATAATAAAGATTAACTTTTTGAAATGTACCTGAAAAAAAACTAACTATATATGTTGTAAAAATTTAAAGTAACCTAATGTTTTGACGTCTTAATTTTTTTAAAAAATAGAACTTAATATCATAACATCAAAACAAATATCCTATGTAATAAATTTAATAAAATAGTATGATAGATACTACTATGTATAAAGTTTACTAAAACAATAGGATTATATTATTTAAAATAAATAAATCCCGTAAAATATTAAAATGAGATATGTTAAAGTATATTTTCTTAAACACAACATGTAAATATAATTATTTTAGTCATATTTATTTTCTATAATATAAATAAATAAAATTTAAAAATGTATTATATGCAAAATATTTAAATTAAATAAAACAACATAATTTGAATGGGGTTCTCTATTTGAGTATTTCATATTTTTATTTTATTTTACCTAACTCGAAAATATATTAGTAAGTAATAAAAATCAATAACAAAGTAATTTTTTTTTAAAAAACCATAATATATTAATAATACTGAATAAGAAATATAAACAATAATATGATATAGTAATACAATATATAACACTAAAATAGAAATTATATATTTAAAACATTTTTAATAATATAAAATATATTTAAAAAATATAAATATATCCGCGCGAACGTGCGGGTTAAAATCTAGTTTAAATTTAAGATTCAAGACTTTTAGCTAGGATAAAGATTGTTCAGCAATTTCATTAGTAATTTTTTTTTTAAACACTGAATGATTATGCTATTACAAACTAAGAAATATTACAGATGATTCTATAGTCGACAATTTTTATGTCCTATAAGGATTTTCGCATGACTGTATCACCTGAACCGTCCTATGGATAAACCCTTGACTAGTATTTTTTGTGTCATACTGCAGATTTCTTGTAAAAAAATTTTCTCTTAATTTACATAATTCTGATGTTTTGGAAGTTTGAAACTCAGACATCCTCGTGTAGAAACGTTAATTAACTCTTAGTCATCGGTAGTGAACTTTAGATGATTAAAGAAAAAAGAAAAACAGAGTAATATATGGAAACGTTTTATTTGGTTAACAAACGCTGATTAGAGATCATAATATGGAAAAAGATAAAGATAAACGCTGATTAACAAACGTTTTATGAAGCTTGTTAAAGATAAAAGATAAAAGAAAAAAAGGAAAATTACAACAGCAATATGGAAACTCTAGCACCACACCTACAAATATGCAGCAATAGGGCAAAGCTTTCTACTAGTCGAAAAAACCGAAAGCCTCTTATTACTTTGTTCAAATCACTCTGCCTTCAGAAGATTGATTAAGCTTCGTGTTCTCCAAACAATCATCAACGTCATGTCTTTGTCTTCAATCGCCATTCTCGTCCTTATGTGCTTCATGTTCTTGTCGTGTCCACTCTTTACTACGGCAACAACAACAACAACAGATCAAGGACCTCAGCCTCGATGCGAAGCTCACATCTTCAACAACGGAAAACATTACCGTTCATGCAAGGATCTTCCGGTGTTAGACTCGTTCCTACACTTCAGTTATGCTCGAGAAACCGGAGTTCTTGACGTTGCTTACCGCCATGCCAATCTTGAGTCTTCTAGTTGGATCGCTTGGGCCATCAACCCGACGAAGAAAGGCATGTTAGGCGCTCAATGTCTTGTGGCTTACCGTAACTCAACATCTGGAGTCATGCGTGCTTATACTTCCTCCATCAACAGCTACGCTACTATGCTCCAAGAGTCTCCTCTTAGCTTTGGTGTGTCACAAGTATCCGCCGAGTACGTTGATGGAGAGATGACTATATTCGCAACTCTAGTGTTACCTCCTAACACAACCGTTGTGAATCACTTGTGGCAAGACGGTCCGTTGAAGGGAGGGGATCGACTTGGGATGCACGCTATGAGTGGAGATCACCTCAAATCCATGTCCACTTTGGATTTGCTTTCCGGACAAGTCACACCGACCAAATCAGTTAATGGAAACATGTTGTTGGTCAAGCGAATCCATGGTTTAGTAAACACAGTGAGTTGGGGGATTCTCATGCCTATTGGAGTTATGGCGGCTAGATACATGAAGATCTACGAAACATTAGACCCCACTTGGTTCTATGTACACGTCATCTGTCAACTCACCGGATATGTAGCCGGTCTTCTTGGAGGTCTTGGAACAGCGATCTACATGGCATATCACACCGGGATGAGAAGTACGGCGCATACCGTTATAGGGATTTTAATATTCTGTTTAGGGCTCTTGCAGATACTTGCGCTCAAAGCAAGACCGGGTAAAGACCACAAATACAGAACATACTGGAACTGGTATCATCACACGGTCGGATACGTGGTAGTTGTGCTGAGCGTGTACAACATATACAAAGGGTTTGTTATATTGCAACCTGGAAGTGGATGGAAGATCGCATACACCGCCATCATATGTGCTATTGGAGCTTTTGCAATTGTGATGGAGATGTTACAGTTCAAGAAGAGATGGGGTGGCTTGTTCGAGAAGAAACCGGAAGACCAGGAAGCTAATCAAAGTGGTTTTGCGAACGAGATCTCGAATTTTGAGAAGAGATGGGGTGACAAGAAACCGGAAGACCTAGAAGCTAATCAAAGTGCTTCCACTGGAGTGGTCTAGTTTTATTTCTTTTTCATGTACTGTCTATAAATGTTGCTGTCTTAGACAACTCGTGTTTGACCATTCTCTATATTCTTTTACGTGTATACGATTCAGTTCTGATCAATAAAAGTTGTTTAAAGTTGAATATTCAAATTTTGATCAAAAAAAAAAGTTGAATATTCAAATAAGAATTTTCAAGAATTTAAATAGACCAATATTAAATTTTTCTAAGGAGAAAACTTTAAATACTGACAATAACTGGGGGGAACGATTGCGGCAGTAACATTTTAAGTGAGGAACGATTGTGTTGTTGGAGCACTGGTTCAAAAAAGGATCACTTAATCAAAGTCCCTAAAACCCAGAAAAGAAGGGCTTTAAACATTTTTTTCTGGTGAGCTGAGAACTTAGAAGATGTAAACGGATTACAAGTACACAGAGAAGCCTGAGTATGTTATCCAAATCCAATCAAAATCATGGTGGTTGGATAGAGAGATCAGAGAAAGGAATGTATCGTTGCTTTCTTCACAGAAGACCTAAAAGTTTGGAAAGAATCCAGAAGACCTAAAAGTTGATCAAGCTGTTGACACTGAAGTTGTCCAGTTTTTTATTAATTTTTCTCTTAGTAATTCCTCCGTTTCAAATTATATGTCGTTTTTGTTTTAAAATAAATGTTGTTTTCGATTTTCAACGCAAAATTTATTAAAAATATTCTCTATTCTATTTTTATATTGGTTGATGTGTATTGGTAATAGTATTTTTATTTTAGAAATATGTGAAATTAAATGTTTTCTTAATATGTGTGCAAAGACTTAGAACTACAAATAATTTGAAACGGAGGGAGTAATATTTAGCATTCATGTTGGCCATTCTTTGTTTTTTACTTGCACACGATAAAGTTCTGATCAATAAAATTTGTTGAAGTTGAATAATTTAAATGGATCAAAAAGAGCATATAAAATTAATTTATGTAAAACTCAGTATATCATTGCCAATATTTTGGCTTTACAGTGTATTGATTGAAGCTTGTGATGAATAAGCTGCATGATCATACTCAACATTATGCAACTTTTTTTTGACAAAGAAATGTTAAACCCGGTCTATGAAAATTGTTGCGATAAAGATTTGTAAACAAAAGTAGAAAATTCTTATAGACGTCAAAAACTCGTAACTAGCTGAGTTAGGTAAGCTTTAAAACATAGTAATCTTGCTCTGTATTTTTTTTGGGACCTTCAGATATGATCATCACAAGGTCGGTGGCAGAGCAGAACAGGAAAAGAGCGGTGGTAAGAAGCAAAGATAAAAGCTGAGCGGCGGATATGAAATTCAGATTGAAAACTATATAAAATAAAGATGAACATCATGATCCCCTCAGGTTCATTTGTTTCTTATCCACATACTTCTCCGCCGCTTCTAACCTTTCAATCTTTTTCACCCTCCGCATCTTATCCCTATTCCTGCACCGCCGCCACCGTTGCCTGGGGGTTTCAGAACGGTCCCTTATACAGTTAGGGTTATGATGAAGCCCAATAATGTTTCTACAGTTATGACTAAATTTTGGACCTTTGGTTTACAACGGAATAAATTTGGGCTTTTTCTGATTTTTATGAAAATATAATTTTGCCAATTTCAAATCAATTCACAGCAAAATGCCAAAAAAAAAAAAACTGATGACATAAAAAATAAACACGTCATTTTAAATTCATCTCGCACGGTGTAATTTTATAAGTTGAGAAAATTATAAGCAATGATATTTCATTTGATAGCAAAGGTAGTTTGATTGGAACAGTGTATTTCCAACTTGATCAATCTGAACTAGGAAACTCCTCTTTAATTTGGTCTATATTATAAAGTGGACATGCATGCTAGAGCCATTTAACCACATCGAGTGCATTCACCTTGTTCGTTAAAAATCCATTCGAACACTTAAAGACTATGTAACACATGCTATTGTCTGGTATGCAATGCAAACCAATTAATATGTGTTTCTTTTTGCGCCAGCGTCTGTTCTATTTTCTTAGTCTTCAGCAACTTCGTTAAGTAGATTCACAAGCAGGGCCGGCTCAGAGGGGAAGCCACCCAAACCATCGATTGGGGCATCCGATTTAAAAGAGCATATTTCAAATTTATTTTCTTATTAATATTTATAAATAAAGAAAATTGATATGATTTTTACTTAATATAATACTAACATTTTTAGTTATAATAATTTGAAATCATAATTTTTAAACTTGAAAACTTCAAAATGATAAGTTCAAGAAAAAAAAGAAAAACTTCAAAATGATATGCATTAAGAAATAATTGATGATAATATGTTTAGAAGACTAAAATTTTTATGAGAATCAATATCAAAAAATTACAAAGCCTAGTAAAGTACTTTTTGTTGAAAAATGGAAGATTGTTATCAAACACATAAATTGCTTAATGTGTATGCTAACTATTCTAATATCGATTATAATAGCTAAAACATTTATTTATTTATGGTTTACTATGTTATACATGAGATTAAATAGATTAATTAAAACTGATATAATTAAAGATTTATTAAATTAGTAAGTGGTTTTTTCAAGAAGAATGCAATTATATTTTTAGTTTGTTTACTGTTTCTCTATATAAATTTGATGTGATTTGATTGTTTTATGAAAACTTTAGTTATATTTATATTAGTGTTTGTAATTTTGGATAAAAATGAAGGGTATAATTTAAAAGTTGGATTAGGACAATATAAAATGTTAGACCGGCACTGTTCACAAGGGAGCTGATGGTATCACACGAAGATGTATGTGAAGACCTTATCATTTATAACCTTTCAAATATGCTGAATTATCCAAAAAAAAAAACAAAATCTACAAGTTACTCAACTTTGTTCTCCGGTTTATATATTAAAATAAACTCAGCTACCAATGTGTATTAAATATTCGCTTTAAGATAACGTTATACTCGTAACTGTAATAATTTAGCTATAAAAGATTATTGGTGTCTTATATATAGCCGAAATCTAGTATCCATCATGGCTTTCATTCACATATTGGTTAGAAGATGAAATTAAATGATCCACCGAGGCGAGGACTATACCGACATGAGTTTGATAATGTGCATTCGAATATAGTTGAGTCACCACGGCTTTTAAAACAAGGTATGGCTTTTTAGGGGTTTCATGAAATACGGTTTAAAGCCGTGCATGTACATCTACTCGATTATATTCAGAAAAGAATCGTTTCATTTATCATCCATACAGAAAAGAAAAATCCAATATATATTTACTCACACGGACGAATCTACCTATCAACCTAGTCCACACAACTTGCATCATATAAATTTCTAACAAAAATAATAATAGCTTGTTGGGACCAAGTATTTTTATCCTGTGTTTGTTTGTGCGTGTGTATATGTGTGTATATATATGGCTGCAAATAGTACTTACCTCTGCTTGGCTGATGGCTTTCTATGGCTTCGAATCGACACCATTACAAACTTGTCTCTTTCTTAGAAAAAAAGTAAATGAGACCCAAATACTTTAAGTAAAACGTCTTCTACTTTCGGTGGATGCTCTAGTCACAATTGCCCCCACAATATCTCAACTTGTAAAAGTAGCAATATATTCTCAAAGTATCCATCATATCATCATAATATTTTCATTGTCATTACATCGGTAGGGATTTTATGCACTTTCAACAAACAAAATTATGTAAGATAAGGGTTTATAACTGAGCTAATATGAAAACTAATGTGATAAGGATCTGAAAATTAATTTGAGCAGAATTTTGGTGGACCATTGTTTGTGGTCCATGACAACGAGTCATGACGGCCCCCCATGTACCATCACATCGTTAATGTAAGTTTCTTTGGTTGTAAAATTTTACAGTTTATGAAAAACTTTTATATATAGACACCGTCCGTTACAAATTTATGTAACACAATACAAGACCGTTCGTAGTCAACATGGGAATTAAATGCGATGTGGAAAATGTTTCCTCTCGGTTGTAACGAGAGTCTGACAGAATTGAATTCAGACAATTATAAACCCTTTCATATTTTCCTAGCAGATGATGAACTTATAAAAATATGCAGAAATCTAATTATGGAAATCAAATTATTACTTCTATTTTCCATTTCGTACTATTGGCTATGATTTAGGTAACTTGACAAAAACACCCTTAATCATTGGTCAAGAGTGTTTCAGATAAGGTACAGATCAGAATCCACCACTAGAAATCGAGCAATAGATCTCTCACCTCCGCAGAAGCATGATCCAAGAGGTGGTGGGTCCAATTAACAATCAACTCGTTGTCTGAAAGCTCGTAACGTGTCGCACATCCTGATTGGGTTTCAGTACTATTGCCCCCACCGAATCATTATCTCTCCCTCACTCGCTCGCTAGCTAGCTAGCTGTATTCACTCTGCCTCTCTTTCCTCACTTGTCGCTTTCTGTCTGAACCTGGCAAGAACCTTGGCCTCTCCTTTCTATCTGTATGCCCTCTTCTTCTGTTTCAATTTTCATTTATCATTTTCTGAAAATTTGTGATATATCTAGAGAGATAAAAACCTACAGAGCTAGGAGAGAGAGACTTCTCTTAGCTCTATTTTGTTACGTGTGAAGCACAAAGCAGATATAGCTAAGAAGATCTTCTCATCACTCAGGGGCTTCTAAATCTGGTAATTGCTTTAAAGGTTTTGGGTTTTGAGATGTACTATATATGGAATTAGTTACTTTTTATGCCATATTAAATCATTATCTCCTGGATTGCTGGAGATGAGATATATTTTATAATTCTTTTCCTAATCTTCTCTAATAATTAAACTGTTGGGATTTGGAATAAATATTTCAACGTTTGTGATTGCTTTCATCATCCTTTTATGCTCATAAATCTAAAAGCTCATGTTAAACATTATCTTAACCAACTATATATCTAATCATTAGTTTTTTATTCTGTTGCAAAAAGTAAATTATTATATTTTTATTTGGGAATCTTCTGTAGAGATCTGACATGGAACAACTGTTTTCTGATTGGAATTTTGAAGATAATTTTCACATGTCCTCTAACAAAAGATCAGTCAGGTACGTATACAATCCAGCCATATATTTTATACTAATTATCAACTTCATTTTTAAATTCTAATCATAATTACTTAGTTGTATTGTTTAAGTGATGATTATTCTTGTTTTGGACAGACCAGAAGATGAACTAGTGGAGCTACTATGGAGAGATGGTCAAGTGGTTTTACAAAGCCAAGTTCGTAGAGAACCATCAGTCCAAGTCCAAACCCACAAAAATGACCAAACACTACGAAAACCCAACAATGCTTTACTTGACAATCAAGAAACAATACGAAGACCTAATGACAATGTTCAGGGAGACCAAGAAACCGTCTCCTGGATCCAATACCCTCCTGAAGACGTAGTTGACCCCTTTGAATCGGAGTTCTCCTCCCATTTCTTCTCTTCAATCGATCACCTTGATGGTCCAAATCATCCCAAGAAGCCACTGACTATCAAAGAGACAGCCAAACCCGAGGCTAAAGCCATGGCTCCTCCTAAGTTTAGGCCACCGGTTGTAAGTGTTGGACCGAGCCACTGTGGGAGCAACCACTCTACAAATGATCATCAGGTGACTCATCCTCCGGTTTCTATGAATGCTAGAAGCAAGAACGTTGAAGAAAGACTTGACACTTCGTCTGGTGGCTCGTCCGGTTGCAGCAAAGAAACCGAGAGTGGGAGAAGCGTAACCATTAGCCGTAAAAGAAAGCATGCAATGGACACTGATCAAGAATCCATGTCTCAGTCTGATGTACGTCTGATGTCAACTGATGATCAAGCCATGGGTAACAAATCTAGCCAACGGTCAGGATCTACCCGAAGAAGCCGTGCGGCTGAAGTTCATAATCTCTCAGAAAGGGTATGTAATTTTACATTATATACAATTATTGCTTGTTTTAGCAAAAAATATGTAATCTTTAGGTGAAGTTCCTATTTAAAAATTTAATAGTATGTTATTTTTGTGATCTTGGTTTGTTATAGAGGAGGAGAGATCGGATCAATGAGAGAATGAAAGCTCTTCAAGAACTTATACCTCATTGCAGTAAAGTAAGTTTCCTTTAAGACAAAAAGCTCAAAAAGTAATGAAGTGAGTAAATATGGTGACTGATTAACTATATGTAACTAGGTGTTTTCCTGCACTATGTGCAGTAAATATTTTTTAAATCTAACTTATATTTAAAAATAAATTTTAGTAAATATAATAGATTTTACTATTTTCTTACTAATATTTAATATATATTGGATATTATTAAATCAACATGTATAAAATTAATAAAAAGGATATAAAAGTGCATAATTATAAAAAAAATTAGCCTAAACAATATTTATAAAATTTGTTGATATATAAGAAATTAATAATCTTACGATTAGATATTTAATTTTTTTTAAAACTGTAGAATTTTTTGAAAGCTTTAGTAACACAAATTGTATAATTATACAAAATAATAATATTTTGAAATTTGAACTGTTATATATGAATATATTTATTTTATAGATGATGTATGAGCTATTACCATATTTAAAAAAGTTTACCAAAAAGAAATATCAATATTAAATGTAATATATGAATCATTACCATATTCTAATAAGTTTGTCAAAAATATAAATCAATATTAAATGAAATTATCCATGTCATATTTTCCGGGAAGCCATGTCATCAATTTTAGTAGCTACGTCATATTTGTTTTGTGAAACTGATTCTAGAGAGGACATGTGGCAAAATCACTTCGCAAATATAGTCTAGAGGAATAATTTTTGGAGAAATACCCGAAATAGCATTAAAATACTTTATTGTGATTTATTCGAAAAAAAAATACTTTATTGTTCCAAAACAAGCAAAGAAAAAATAACCAAAAAGAACCCAAAAATATATTAACTAAAGACTAAAGTCTAAAAATATAATTTTATTTCATAATTAAATTCGAGTTAAGTGATTAGAGGTTAATATTTATGGTAGTATTTGTTTAAGCTACTTTAGTCATTCTTAATTATTGATAATTTAGTCATTTTTTCTTATGTGCTAGTTCTAGCGTAATATATTTTTTTGTGATTTCTAAGTCATTTTCCTTAATTTTAATTTTGTAGACGGATAAAGCGTCGATTTTGGACGAAGCCATTGATTACTTGAAAACACTTCAAATGCAACTCCAAGTGATGTGGATGGGAAGTGGAATGGCGGCAGCGGCTGCAGCAGCAGCGACTCCGATGATGTTTCCTGGTGTACAGTCATCTCAGTACATTAATCAGATGGCTATGCAGAGTCAAATGCAAATGCCTCAGTTTCCGGTTATGAACCGACCCGCTGCACAGAACCATCCCGGTTTAGTATGTCAAAACCCGGCCGTACAGTTTCAGATGCAAGCACAGAACCAAATGTTGTCGGAGCAGCTTGCAAGGTACATGGGTGGGTTTCCACCGATGCCGGCAACGACTCAGGTTAGTGCAACGTTTTAAGGAGAAGAGTATTGTTATTGTTTTCTTTATAAAAAACGTCTAGTATCTGATGTGTAATGTTGAAACTACATACATGCAGACGCAAACAGTGCAACAACCAATGGACATGATGAGATTTGGGTCTCAGGTGGGACAACAAAGTCAACTGTCAACACCGGTTACCACCGACAGTCTTCGTATGGGTAAAACTGGTTGATGTGGAAAATATTCTTATCATCTATTCTTGGAGGCATAAAACATGAAACTTATGAAATGTATTATACGGTTCTACTAAGGTAGTTCATACATATTATTTGTTTAAAACAGTTAAATATTAATAATTAAGTCTTGAGAACAAAAGTGTTATGTATCATCTATTTTTATATTTGGATGAGGTGATAGGCATATCGACATTATTAAGTTCATAATGTGACATTGTGAAATTTTCCACTTATAGACATAGTTGTAGATTTGATATATGAGCTTCCTGACAAAAAAGAAAGAAGAAGATTTGATAAAAAGACCGAATTGGGCCTAGAAAGACACTCTAACGGGCCTTTTTATATTCTACCAAGTTTAATAAAAAAGCAGACGCGACAAACGAAATCGGAAAACGCTAACGTGATATAATACTCCCTCACGATTCGTCCTTAACGCAGCCATTTAAAAAAAAATTAAAAAAAAAAAAGTTAAGAAAATTTATATTTTGACCCCAAAAATAGTTTAAGGTTTATAAATGCTCCAGAAATACAAAAAAGAAAGTAAAATAAAAATATCAAACTTTGAAATTTTAATTCTAAAGGATAAGAGAAGAACAGCTCTCTTCTTCTTCGTCCTCTTAGCTGCTGCGACAGAGGAGAAAGCTACGAACTTTAGATGTCACAGACTGTGATTTTCAAGCCCTTTGTCTCAGTTCCATCAAGTAATCACAGGTTTCCTTTTTCTCTCCCCTATCTACTTCCTTACCTTTCTCGAACAGCACCCAGTTTGGTTAGGTTCTTGACATGCTCTGTTTCTAGACTCTGTTTCCGTCATTCATCGAAAAAGGCACCGCCTTTACGAGTTTCTGTGCAAACCCCGTGATGTGTTTCGTTTAATTCAATCGATTGGGGCAGAGCTTAATCTGTATCCTTAAAGCTGTTTCATTTACTGAAAGTCTCTGTGTGTTTATATCTTTGTGTCAGTCAGAGGAAACTACAGAACAATATTATCAATGTTGGTGTTAAGATCCAAAACCGGTTCAGAGTTGTTTGTATGGGGATGCTTGCCCCAAGGAAGTTTTTGCAAAAGAGGAGGAAGATGGAGGTTTTCAAAGATGCAGCAGACGAGGTGGATCAGAAGAGATGGAGAGGGCTAATGTTAGAGATCGAATCAGCTGGTTCTGCAGTTTCAGTCCTTAGGCAGTACAGAACTGATGGTGACCAAGGTCTTCCCAGAGACCTTGTTTTGGGTACTTTGGTTAGGTTTAAGCAGCTCAAGAAATGGAACCTCGTCAGTGAGGTATGGGAGAGTGATAAATACTCGTTTTCAATGAATGAAGTTAGTCTTGAATCTTGGTAGAGAGATAGATATTAGATGAGCCATCTTAATCTAGTGCTGCTAAGAGCTGTGTTTGTTCTCTTACTGCATGAATAAAGAACTGTGCTTACTCTCAGCAGTGTTAAGACTATTGCAAGCTATTAGTTTCAACAGGAAAGTTGTAGAGTTGTGTCTTATATTTTGTTTCTTTTTTTTCTGATTTCCAGATTCTTGAATGGCTTAGATACCAGAACTGGTGGAACTTCAGCGAAATGGACTTTCTGATGCTCATCACAGCTTACGGGAAGCTAGGAAACTTCAATGGAGCCGAGAGAGTTTTAAGCGTACTGACCAAGATGGGCTCGAGTCCAAACGTGATTTCTTACACCGCTCTCATGGAATCTTACGGAAGAGGAGGCAAATGCAACAATGCCGAAGCCATATTCAGGAGAATGCAGTCCTCAGGACCAGAGCCATCTGCTGTGACTTATCAGATCATACTCAAGACTTTTGTAGAAGGGAACAAGTTTAAAGAAGCCGAAGAGGTTTTCGAGGCTCTTTTAGATGAGAAGAGATCGCCGTTGAAGCCGGACCAGAAGATGTATCACATGATGATATACATGTACAAGAAGGCTGGAAACTATGAGAAGGCTAGAAAAGTATTTGCTTCGATGGCTGAGAAAGGAGTTCCACAGTCTACTGTCACTTACAATAGCCTTATGTCCTTTGAAACTAACTATAAAGAAGTTTCTAAGATCTATGACCAGGTTGATTTGAATGATCTTTTCTTATATAAGTATTGTGCCCTGTGATAGTAGTGTGATCTAATTTTTTTTTTTTTAATTTTGCAGATGCAAAGATCTGGTATTCAACCTGATGTTGTAAGTTATGCTTTGCTTATCAAAGCATATGGAAGAGCAAGAAGAGAGGAAGAAGCTCTATCTGTTTTTGAAGAGATGCTTGATGCTGGTGTAAGGTCAGTTTTATTTCTGTATTTTTGATGCTATAGCTGAAGATTCTACAGAATAGTTCTCTTCTGAATATATATTATTATTGTCTTTAATCAGGCCGACGCATAAAGCTTATAACATTTTGCTTGATGCATTTGCTATTTCTGGAATGGTGGAGCAAGCAAAGACCGTGTTTAAAAGCATGCGACGAGACAGGTAAAAGAAGTAGTTATATATCATCATATGAACTAGGCCTGCGGGTTTGCTTCTACATTTTAAGATTGGTAACGGAACCTAATTTTCTTGCAGATTTTATCCGGATCTATGCTCTTACACAACAATGTTATCATCCTATGTCAATGCTTCAGACATGGAGGGTGCTGAGAAATTCTTCAAGAGGATAAAAGTGGATGGTTTTGAACCGAATATAGTAACCTATGGGACGATGATAAAAGGTTATGCGAAAGCAAACGATCTTGATAAGGTTATGGAGGTATACGAGAAAATGAGGTTAAGTGGCATCAAAGCGAATCAGACGATTTTGACCACTATCATGGATGCGTCTGGGAGGTGCAAGGATTTCGGGAGCGCTCTTAGTTGGTACAAGGAGATGGAGAGCTGTGGAGTGCCACCTGATCAGAAAGCTAAGAATGTGCTCTTGTCGTTGGCTTCGACTCAAGATGAGCTGGAAGAAGCTAAGGAAGTTACTGGTCTCGTAGATGAGAAGACAGCGAGCCTTGCTGGAGTCTACCGAACTGATGATGATGATGATGAAGACAATTATATCACTAGTAGTGATGAGGATGAGGATGAGGATGAAGATGAGGGTGACTATGAAGAAGAAGATGATGATATTGATGGTGCAAAAGAAACTGTGTTGTGTGATAAAGAACAAGAAGGGGCTTTGGATTATGTTGGCTCACAGACGGAAGAACTTGTTGGGTTATGAAAACTACTACTATATGTTTTGTAATCATCGAATGCTAAAAGAAAGATTTTGCAGAAGAGGACTTGGTAGGTTGTGTCCATTATTTGTGTCTGTAGTTTACAAGATGAAATATGTTACTCATTTGTAAGAAACATCTTTTGATTCTCATTTGCCGACGTTTTATGAGCTCTGCATTTTCCACCTGCAACAGATACATAGTAAAAGCAAGAGTGATTTTCTTGTAAAACTAAAGCCTCTTAAAGTGATTTTCTTGTAAAAGGTATCATCATCACTGAGCTTGTATGTTTAGGCAAAGGACTTCTACTCTTACAGCGATGATGATGATAATGATGAATTTCCGGACGATGATTATAGCGACGACTAGAAGTTAGACTCTCCAATTGATGAAGTTGGATCATTTCATACTCTTCATGGATGTAGTCACACAGGTACAAAGAGATTTGTCATGTATTAATGATCTATATATGGTATTATCATTCATCTGAGTTCCTTTCTATTTTCTTATAGCTATGCAAGGAACGGACTCGCTCAGGTTCGAAAGCGTTACGCAGACGCTTGATCCGCACTATGAAGGACTCCCAAACAGTATCCGCTCAGCATACGGAGCAGATAAGAGCAGAGATTCTTGAGTAACTTGAGAAGCAAGCTTCCGCAACGGTTGCTTCTTGATTTCTTCACAATCCAGTCCTCTCGGTATATCCATTTAGCCGAATCCGCCTGCATGCTTCAGTCCTCTTAATCACTCTTGGAGATACCAATCTCCGCCATCTTGAGTTGCATTTCATATTTAAATTGCAAATTTCATTATAACCAAAAATATAAATGATATAAATTAGACAGAAACAATTCAAAAATGAATATAGTTTTGCATTTGACCCGCATTTTCAAAACCATAATTTTTAATAAATAATTGATCTAAGCTTTCATTTATATATATATATATATATATTGAGTTTGTTTACGTATTTTATTTTTCATTTACACTTATTTTTAATTTCAACATTATTAAATTTTAAATGAGAAAATATATAAATTTAATTAATATTTATAAAAATATAACATGTGAAAATTAAAATAGTTAACCCACCATTTAAACTTTTTGCATCATTTATAATTTTATTTTAATTTTAAAATATAAAGAATATCATTTTTCTTAATAAATCACATTGATCAACGTCACATTTATCAATTTTTTGTTTTGATATTTATAATATGAATAAGTTAATATGTTCATTCAACATGTCTTGAAATTTTAATATTTTCTATATTTTAGGTAGTAACCCACAAAAAAAAATTATAAAAACATTAATAGTTTGGAATGTGAAATATAAATAATTATCTGTGTTGGCGTTTTTATTTTAAAATATCGCTTGATATACAAAAATACTTGACAATCTAATATTTATTTTTATTATAATATTTAAATGAATAGTGAAAATTAAATTTAGTGCTGATAAAAAATCTTATTTAATAAGATTTGCAAGATCATTAGTGTTGGATGTAAAAAAGAAAAATTTATATTTTTTCTCAATCCTGATTTTAAGTAATATCAGTTTATATGTATGAGAAGATAAATTTTTGGAACATATATATATCTGTTTAAATGCATATACTAAAATTATTGATAGAAATTACAAAATAAACATATTAAACAAATGGTGACTTCTAAATCGTTAATAAAAAATATGATTTTAAATTAATAGATAACATGACTTCTAGAAGGTTATATGGGTATCGTCGCCTCTATTCTTTTATGATTTGTCAATAACTAAAAACTTTAAAGTTAAATTAGCTCTTTTTCCTATATTAATATTGAAATGTCTATATAATTATGGAGTAATGACTTTGTCGTTTCTATTAATGAATCATAACAAAAGCGTTAGGTGCCAATGACGCTTCTAAAACCTTCATTTTCTGCTTTTAACGAATCAAATCAGTCCATTTCAGTCACTGAATCGAATGCATTAGTCTGCACTAGTCTAAAACTTTATTATAATTTTATTTAAGCAAAACTTCAGCTTTACAAGGGAAGATAGCCGACAAGCTTAATATTATATATACTACAACCGTAACAGATCAAGAATACGACCATTTCCATGAAAATGATTGTAACATTTGCAGCTAACTCAATTGGTTAAGAGAAAAGTGGATTAGTATATTAAGATACGAATGTGAATTAATATGACGCTATGATTAAGTTTGTTTGAGGGGTATCATGTACCTGATTGAGGTTGGAAGAACCGCTTTTATTGATGATTGCACGAGCAAGGTGGAATGATTTTCTCCCTCACTTTTCCAGCAAAACACTTTTTATTGATTAATCATCAACCATGCTTTCCACACTAGCAACTAACCAATATATGATAATGCATTTGCACAAAAAAGTACGAAATTTTATTCCGAGCTTTCCGAGTTCTGTAAGATTAAAGTTTTTACTTCTGTAAACAAGATCAAACTCAAGATATTGAGTCTTTTGTCTCATGAGTCTAAGTAACTCAGAACCAAATGCTGTCCAACCTCCCGGGTAAAATTTCAATCAGAAAAGGTTTCTGTTAAACTATTAAAACCCAATTCATGTGATTTATTTGTATATACTCAATAATTTTATTTATATATACTGAATGTTGGGAAAAGTTCTAGGTGTATTACAGTTGTGTGTGTGTTATATAATTTTTAACTTCGAAATGATAAAGATTGGTTTGGAGGTGGTGAAGTCAAGTAGAAGCTCCAAATCAGTCAATTCCTCTGCTTCAGCAGTATGCAACCATCAACTTTATATTGGATACATTTTAATTTTGTTTTTATGACGCTACACAATGATCTAAACTAAAATAGTTTGGTTTATGAAGTTAATTAGCATAGCTTAGGATAAGATGAACGATGACTTGTCGATAATAAGATGTGCAGCAGAATAAACTTGATCCTAGGGTTTGCCTTTGTTATTAAAGTCCCTAGGGCTTGCCTCTTATTAATGATCGAATTTTCTATAATCTTGAAATTTTTAGACTAAAGCTTATATATAACTCAAAAAAGATAACTGATCTTGAATAAATTGATGACACTGTAATCACTGCCATCTCAAATTATATCTAGACCATATTCCAAAACATATTAATGGTATATTTAACAATGAAGTCATTATAAAAATTAATAGCTCTGTATATGTTTGATGTTTTTTAATTATAAACTTTAAATTTACCAATATATTTAAATTTACCAATATATATATTAAAGCATAATATATATATATTATGCTTTTTAGACTCGGACTCTATATATAGAGTCTAGAGATATCTATGTGTTTGGTTTTAAGTGGTATGGATGTTTTCCAGCTCAGATCTCAACTCAGAGACAAAGACATCTTCAGTGCCCAAGTTGTAGAGTTCTTGTTTGGCTAATCAACTTCATATGTAGAAAAAGATTTTGTATTTACGTATTCGTCTATACCTCTATCAAAATGAATATGAGAATATGTTTTTTTTCTCCAGATAAAGGAATATGTATCTTCTAGTATCTTGGTAGTACTGTCAATTTAAGGAAACAAATTGATACTAGGTCACTTTAGGTTTTCATTGTTCTCTGCTCACACCTGTCTACGTGCATATTATTCAAGTTGTTTTATGTTTCTGCTCATACTTTCATTCTAAATTTACTGTATTTTTAACATATAAATGCAAATCCAGACGTAAGCATTTCAAGCATAGTCCAAGAATACAGACTTCAAGCATTTCTCAAAATTTTCAGCTCGATACAACATGCAATCAAATGGGCTATGTTACTTTTCACCTTAAGTTGTTTTTCGTTGCTAAAATTTGATACTTTTCACCTTAAGTTACACAACTACATTCCATATTAGTATGCAACTAAATTATAGTAAATTGTATGTATTAAGTTCTTTGACACGCAGCCTAATTAAACTAATGATAGGTTATAATTATAATCTAAAATCTGAAATTAACAAAATTATATACACTAAATGAGGACGACAAGTTATCTTTGAATAATTGAAATTTAGTTGCGGCTTTAATTTGTATCCGCGGGTCCAAGTCGGTGAATAGAGTGACGACGACGAGTGACGTGCGTCGCGCCATTAAATCTCTTAAGAGCTCGGAGAAAATGATACCCATCACATTAATTCTAATTTAATTTTTCCATGTGCGTTAGGTGGAATCGTTTGTCCATGCAGATATCATGCAGTGTAATGGTTGTCTTGTATTTTTCAGTAATACTTAGGATATTTTGATTACGAACAACAAACGCATAAACTCATGAATACTACTAGTACTATGTATTTTCAAATGGACATTTATTTGGTATGAAAAATTGGTCCCTTTGTGATTAACTCTATTCTTGTTGCAAACTTTCTCAGACTTATGAGTGAAAACTCATACTTGTAATACTTATGCATTTTAATATGAAATCCTTTTTCAAAAAAAAATTGGTCCCTTTAAGGTTATACTGAAATATTAGCTAGACTGGCTTTGTGGTTGTTCGAGTAAAAAAAAAAGCTAGACTCACTACAAGAATTTGTTAATATAGCTACCGATTAATTTGTTGCTATTAGACATAATCCGTAGCTAGAAGTAAGAAGGCGACGGATAGCGACGAATTGATTCCTTGGCCTCAGCACCGACGCTAAACTCAATCTGTCGCCAATCTGTAACCAAATAGCGACAGAGTAGCTAAAGCAATTTCCGTAGCCAAAAGCAACAACATAGCTACGACTTTTTCTTTTGCTAATTAGTGACAATCTAGCTAATGAATTTCTGTAGCTATGTGGGTAAAACATTTAAAAAAATATTTTAAAAATAAATTATAAATTAAATCAAAATTTAAATAAAATAAATTTAAACAAAAATTAATCTGAGAGCTGCTGAATTATGAAATTAAACGTGATTTATATATTACAATTGCTTTACAGAATTAAACCAAACATTAAAAAAAAACTAAACAGAAGCAAAAAAAAAACATTAAACAGGAAACAAAGTAAACCTAAACCAAAATCTAGATCTAAACGTCATCATCATCAGCCGCACCACCATGAAGCTTTGTCTTCACTCTTCGGTGAGCAGGAGCGGTTACCACCACTACCGCACCACCACACCGTACCTCCTCTGTGTTCAAGCTCACGACCACCGACTCTGCTCATGACAACCCTTCCTTGACCAAAATCAAAACAAAATCACAGAGAGAGAGAGCTTGACTGGCGAGCTTCGCAGCAAAGAGAGGCTGAGAAGAACTTGATGAACGGAGACGTCTTCGTGTCTGCCGCGCCACCTCCGCCAAGCTTCTGCTTCACCGTCTCCGCTTCCATTGAAGTCAGAGAATGAAAAAGATCTTCGGTGGTGTCGACGACGACGAGGTCTGGTGCAAAGAAGAGGAAGAAGATGAGATCTGTAGTTTTATTTGTCAAATAGATTATAGATCTGTGATGTTAAGAAAGAGAGAGATGAGATGAAGAAACACATCAGGCTCTGACTCTATCGGAATGGTGAAGATAATAATAAGAGAATAAGAAACTCTCTGTGAGATATGTTAAAAATTTGACAAAAAGAGGAAGAGTAGAAACAAAAAAATAAAAGAAATCTGGACCATTGAGTAAAACATATCAACGGTAGATATGTCGATCCGTGTGACTTCAGAACTGGCCAATGAGAAGATTGACCAATAGAAAGAGAGAAAGGAACAGATTGACCAATAGAAAGAGAGCATGAGAATCGGTCGAAGGAAGAGAAAGGAGAGAAAAAGAAAAACGAAAAATTGATTTTTGTCTCTTGGATCAAAATCTCATCCAAGTGTCAGTTTAATATTTTAAAGTTTACATTTAAGATCAGAGTTTTCTTTTATCGACCATTTAAGATCAGATTTTAACATTTTAGAATTACTGTATAGGGTATAAGATTAAAATACAAGTAATGAGTTTGAATTTTCAAAATAAATTTCAAAAATTGTAAAAGTGTTGGATAACAATTCAAGATATATTAGAGTGTATAGAGTTTGGGGTTTTGGGGTTTGGGGTTTAAGGTTTAGGGATTGATACTCATATATATGCATTTGTAGTTTAAGATTAAAGTGTACCAAAATTGGGTTTGAAATTTAGGTTCATTGTTTAGGATTTAGGGGTTAACGATGATACACACAAAGTTGTAGGTTTAGGTTAAAGTATATAAATTTAGAGATTTAGGGTTTAGATTTTAGGTTATAGGATTTGGTGATAATACATAGGTTTTTGTTATTTAATTATTGATAATTAAGTACAATAATTATAGAGACAACTTATCTCTAGCCAAGACGTTGCTATCTAGCTACAGAGATCAACAGAATTCATCTCTAGCCATATAGCTACGAATTGCTACGGTTAGCTACAAATTTAGCTACAAAAACAAAATTATGTAGTTTGTCGCTATTTTTGTAGCTAATATATTTAGCTACGGAAATGTCTTTGCCAGCCCATAGCTAATCTAGTGAATTCTTGCAGTGACTGGCTTTGTGTATATCATAGTTATGGAGATATTATAATTTACTCGTAACTAATACATCCATATTAGTTTACAAAAAGAAAAAACTAATACATCCATATGTACATCAATATATACGTGCTTTACTGTTTAATTCTGATCTCTGGCTCATTAGGTGAACTTATGAGTATTGCTATGAGCTATAATACGAGATTACAACTATACTTATGTCAATAAGAAGAAACTGTCTACGAAAATAGAAATCAAACCACATTCGGTTACATGGCAAATAAGCAATCGTTTGTAACTTGTTACTGAATAACAGATGAGGTAATAAACAATGTAAACCATTAAATATTAAGAAAAAAAACAAATCGACCTTTCAAAAAGTCATCAATTATTACCAGACAGAAAGGGATTGTGGGCTGTCTTATATGCATAAAAGGTTTACAACTGACCTGGATTTACTGTTTAAAAAAAAATTGATTCACTGTTTTTAAGACTCATGCAGTTATAACTAGGAAAAAATAGACCTGAGAAAACCCCATAAAACAGTCAAATTAAGCCTAATGGATAATTACAACCATTTCTATTATCTCTTCTTCATTAAGCATAAACTTAAACTCCATAGTTTACTTTGCCAAAAAATCCGCATCGACTACGAGGTAGTGGTATAATTGTAAGCAGATTTTAAATTGCTAAACAATCCGAATTTGAAATCTCTCTATACTTTATCTTGTGGTTGCGTAGATATGAAGTTATCCTTTAGACTTCATTTATCCATAAACTACATTTCTTGTTAAGAATTAGTTTTGGCAAATTCATAGGGTCTAAGATACCCAAGGTTAATAAAAAAAAACCGCATCTTTCTTTTACCACGATGAATCCATGAAAAGAGATAAAATGAAAAGCTCATGACAAACAAATTATATCAGCAACAATTCCATAAATTTCTGCAATCGGAAACCCTACATGCAACTGATGGATTCCCTTGTCAATGCAGGTTGAGATGGCTTCACGAACGGCCAAACTCTATCATGGATCTTAAATCTATTTGATATGCGTTTCTATCTATAAGCATGGAGTTGAACAAAAAAAAAGCATGGAATGGTGACTTACTTTATTATGGATCTTAAATCTATATAATATATTTTTCTTTGACAAGTTCATCACTCCTACGAAAAAAATTTCGTCGAAACAAAACTATCATTAAATAACGAGAAAAAGATTCTGAGAAAAAGATTCTGAGAAAAATATTAGGAGTCATGCAGTATGGTTAAAACTTAAGACTTACTTTTCCATTATCAAATAAACTGAACAGGCCTCATGCAGTTATATGGTTGAAACTTAAGAATCACTTTAATGTTGTCACAATACTATGGCTGAATACTTACTTTTTATCAAAGAATTTCCACAATTTTATTGAAATAGAACAGAACTTGTTTTCTTTACAGACCAGTAAAAACTTTAGGTAACCCAACATACCAAAGAGGAGGAAACCCAATACATCAAAACGGGATAAATACATTTAAAGTCTCCCTAGTCCCTACCGTTTACGAAATTGGTCGACCTCCTCTTCGAAAGGATCTCAGTACACCTAGTACTTAGTTGATCATGAAACAATATCTATATATATACAGATCATTGGGAAGCACATAACACTACTTCTCTTCTAAAACACAAACCGTCAAAAGCTTCACGGAAATCACACAACATGGCAACTACGTCATCCTCGTTACCAAACCATAAAGTCCAGATCAAACTATGGTTCATTCTGACATTAAACCTCTTTTACCTTCATACTTCAGTGTTTGCAAATTCATCAAAATTCTCCAAATTCTCAAGACACCCAAACTCCGAGTCATCATCATCAAGAAGAACCAAACATTCAACTCCCGACGATGGGTTTCTCAACTCAGTCCAACTGAGCTTGGACCACGCTCTCTTAGCTCACTCCCTCGCCTTAAGCCTCACTCTCTCACACCGTACAGCTCAACCGGTCATACTTGATCCGGTCAACGACTGTCTTGAGCTGCTAGACGACACAATCGACATGTTGTCTCGCATCACCAATCCTAGAGATCAAGTCAATGATGATGATGTCCATACGTGGCTAAGCGCAGCGTTGACTAATGAAGAGACATGTAAGCAAAGCCTCAGTGAGAAAACAAGCCTCAACAAAGGCGGAATCACGATAGATTCCGTCGCAAGAAACCTCACCGGTTTACTCACCAAATCGCTAGACATGTTCGTTTCCACATCTACACCTGAATCTGTTGGCCGTAAACTACTGTCCGGTCAGGATTTTCCGACGTGGGTTTCATCGTCGGACCAGAGGCTCTTAGAAGCTTCGGTGGAAGAGCTGAGACCTCACGCAGTGGTGGCCGCCGATGGAAGCGGGACCCACATGACCGTAGCGGAAGCGTTGGCTTCTTTGGAGAAGGCGAATGGCAGAAGCGTAATTCATTTAACAGCTGGAACGTATAAAGAGAATCTCAACATCCCGAGCAAGCAGAAGAACGTCATGCTTGTTGGTGACGGAAAGGGCAAAACAGTCGTTGTCGGTAGCAGAAGTAACCGAGGCGGTTATAATACTTACCAAACCGCCACTGTCGGTGAGATTAACATTCACTCATAAACTAATTGGATACTTTTACTATTTGTGTCTTTAAAATATACACATATGCTAGCCTAACATATGCACTATTTATCTGTTTATTTTATTTATAAAATTAACAAATAAAATCTGTAGTTTATTGTATGTCATTTTTGAGTTATGCTCTCATCATACTATTTACTATGTTACATATATATATATATATATATATATATTTTTAACTGATGTTTTCATTTTTAATGTAAAATTTTTTGAACTGTAGAAGAGGTTTTTTTTTTGCATATTAATATTTTGTCAATGTAAATAAAACAGTAGCACTTTGATGTAAAGAGTTTTTGATTGAATAAATTTTACATTCATTCAAAAAAATTATTAATTTATCATATTAAATTATATTTTTTTTTTTTTGTTACTGGCTAAATTATATTTTTGGGTCATCACTAGTTAGATTATAATTAAGTGACAATTTTATAAATGTTTTATCTAGAAAATATTTAATTTTTTTTAGATTTATGTGCATATAACCATGTAGTATCGACTAAAAACAAAGGAATTTTTTTTTTGGTAAAATAACAGAGGAATTTTTTTCTAAAATTTGAATTATTATTTACTTTTGAAAGCCGCTATGGGAGACGGATTCATAGCTCGGGACATTACATTTGTGAACAGCGCTGGACCAAACGCGGAACAGGCGGTAGCATTACGGGTCGGGTCAGATAGATCTGTTGTATACCGATGCTCAATCGATGTTATCAAGACACACTCTACACTCTCTCCAAACGACAATTCTACCGAGAACCGACATCACCGGCACCGTCGACTTCATCTTCGGAAACTCCGCCGTCATTTTGCAAAGCTGCAACATCGTATCACGAAAAGGCTCCTCGATGAGAACTACGTCACGGCCCAAGGACGGTCCGACCCGAATCAGAATACCGGAATTTCGATTCATAATTGTAGGATTACCGGTTCAACCGGAACTTATTTGGGTCGACCGTGGAAACAGTACTCGAGGACTGTTGTGATGCAATCGTTTTTGGACGGTTCGATACATCCCTCGGGTTGGTCTCCTTGGTCAAGTAATTCTGCTTTGAAGAGTCTGTTTTACGGAGAGTTTGGTAATTCGGGTCCTGGGTCATCGGTTTCGGGTCGGGTTGATTGGCCTGGGTATCATCCTGCGTTGAGTTTGACTGAAGCCCAAGGGTTTACTGTTTCTGGTTTCATTGGCGGGAATTCATGGTTGCCTTCAACCGGTGTTGTCTTCGACTCTGGGCTTGTATAAATCAAAGTGATTTTATTTAATTAATGAGCAGTGATATAGTACAAAGTAAAATTGTGATTTTAATAAATGCGTTGTGTTTGGATTTATACTATTGTATTTGTAATCTATCTTGCCGTGAATGAAGTGTTGAAAATGGTATTGTATTATAGTGTTGACTATTTACGTATAATATAGACAATCATAATCTACTCGAACGCATGACCATAAATGGCGAACGACGTTGCCTACGAGATTAGTACTACACAGAAGTTTCGAAACCTTTGGAATCATATATTTTGAGGTGCGAAACCGTGCACTATACCGAGTAAATTTATGCAAGTGTTTACCCATAAATCACCACATGGAATATGTATGGTTTCATAAACAGATGCATTACTCAATCATCCGAACAACTATGATGGGTTTTTTTTAAAGAATATAAAATAGTAAATAATTGTTGAACAAAAAAAAATAGTAAATAATTAAATAGAGTTTTAAAATTTTCAAATATATATATATATATATATATAAGAAAAGTGGCATGATAAGAATCAGATTGAATCAAGAAGTTAAGGAGAAGCCTTTGTCCTGAGGAGATGGTTAGATAGAGCATCATCATTGGTGAGAACACCTTATGCTCTTCAAAATATAAAAGTAATAACAAAAAATAGAAATTAATCTTAGCATGACATGTGTTTTGAAAAGTTGATAGATTTACTTGTATGATGACATGTGGTAGAGCTTCTGTTCTTTGTGCTCTTCCATGAGAGCTTGTTCTTACTTCTCTTTCTTCCATGAGAGCTTGATAGTAGATGCCTTTAAGCTGAGGGATGTGTTAAATGTTCGCTGAACATGAATGTGTGTGAATGTGATGAACAGAGCAACTCTTTGGCCATTGGCAACTGTAACTGAATCTATTGATCTGTCAAAATATCTGAACAGATTATGTAATGCAGTTTTTTTGACATGGTGTATATTCCAAACCCAAACAAATATCTTTAAAAAGATATCTAAAAATCCAAAAACTACGAAAATCCATAAAATCCAAAACGCTGAGAATCCAGAAAATCAAAACATGAATAAATACATAAATGTTCAAATTAGTATGATATTCAAAACATAAATAAATACTTCAAATATTAAATTTATATTTAACCTTATAATTTGGCTATACATTATTCAAGTTTATTTAATGTCTATCAAATTTAATGTTTTTTTTTAACTCATCAACAACTTTCATTAGCCAAAGTGATAACATGATTACAATCGCAACAGATTTTAACCCACCATACAAACGATGAAATCTAGGAACACCTAGGAACACTAATTTAATGTTTTATTTTAAGTGAGTTAATAGGCATATTCGTTAAAAAATTGATTTTTTATATAACACATGTAAAAATACTTCCGAAACTTATAAAATATCTGAAACAATCCAAAAACTCAAATCTGAACGGTAACTGAATGGATCGCCTGATCGAGCCCAAATGGTTCTAAACCGATTTATGTACCGATATACAATAAAACTCGAGTAGATTTGTTATCAAAAACATGAACCGAATGAGAATACTCGAGAGAATTTGCATACTCAAGAGCCCAGTACGTACGTAGTGAATGTGATCAGTGAGTCCAAACTAAACCGTTACAAACCAAACCAGTAGAATTAAAAACCTCACCAAAACCAATTCGTTGACCAAATAAACCAAGTAAGTTTTTTAATGGTTGTTCGACTCGAAAATTTCGCTTTTTACGAATCTCGCCCTCAATAAAGTTTGTTAAACCAATTCGCATCCACCCCTTATTCCTCTCTCACTAAGCGCGTTTATGGCAGAAGAAGGATCCGCTGAGATACGAGGAAGAAGCGGCAGAGATCGCAACCACCTAACCGCCGCCAATCTCTAGACGATCGATAACGATGGGGAAGGGTCCCTTATCGTTCCGCCGTCTTTCGAGCATCCGCCGCCGGAAGAAAGGCTCGTCGGTGAAGGACGATCCCAACCAAACGTCGAATCCTTCGTCTCCGCCTCCTCCTTCTCCGATCAACGCGGGGGGATCGGTCGCGCAGGCTGGTGCGGCGACGGGGAAGGTGAAGAAGAAAGCCGGAGGAGCGAGGCTGTGGATGAGGTTCGATCGCACGGGAGCGATGGAAGTTGTGGAATGCGATAAGAGCACAATCATCAAACGCTCTTCGGTTCCCGCTAGGGATTTGAGGATTCTCGGCCCTGTCTTCTCTCACTCCTCCAACATTCTCGGTAAAACAATACGAATCACCGATGCTTAAAGAACCATAGTTAGGCGTTATTATAGAGGATTAGCACTAGGCGGCGACTAGATATATAATCAATGTTTAAGAAATCGCTAGGCGGTGGTTAAGTGTGTATAATCAATTTGAAGTCTGAATGATACATAAATAGTAACTATTCAAAATTTGGATATTATATTTGTTTCTATTGTAGTTTCTTTAGCTTTGTGTGTTTTTGCTGTGTAGCGAGGGAGAAAGCTATTGTTGTTAACTTAGAGGTTATCAAGGCGATCGTTACTGCAGAAGAGGTGTTGCTGTTGGATCCTCTCCGCCCCGAGGTTCTTCCGTTTGTTGACCGGCTTAAGCAACAGTTTCCTCAGAGGAATGCGTTGGAAGCTACTCCAGTTCTTCAGTCTTTGCTTGATCCGGAAGCTGGAGAGGGGTTGCAGAGTGAGCTTCCTTTTGAGTTTCAGGTCCTCGAGATGGCTCTGGAGGTTGTCTGCTCTATCGTTGATAGCAGTGTGGCATCGCTGGAGACGGATGCGTGGCCTGTTCTTGATGAACTCACCAAGAATGTCAGCACTGAGAATCTTGAATACGTAAGGAGTTTGAAGAGTAATCTCACCCGCTTGCTAGCCCGTGTTCAAAAGGTAATCATTTTTAGCGTTTTATCACAATGTTATATATAATGTTGAAACATGACAGCTTGTTTGGTAACGTTATTTAGGTGAGAGATGAACTTGAACATCTGTTAGATGACAATGAAGACATGGCAGACTTGTACTTGACAAGGAAATGGATCCAGAACCAGCAAGCTGAGGCAATGCTCGAGGGGACACTATCCGTTGTCCCACCGCATAACACATCGAATCTTCACCGTCTCACATCAAACAGAAGCGCGAGCATGGTGACGAGCAACATGGATGAAGACGACGTGGAGGATCTGGAGATGTTGCTGGAAGCATACTTCATGCAGCTAGAGGGAATGAGGAACAAGATTCTTACCGTGAGGGAATACATCGACGACACGGAAGACTACGTGAACATACAGCTGGACAACCAACGTAACCAGCTGATCCAGCTGCAGCTGATTCTGACCATGGCCTCGTTTGCGATAACCGCAGAGACGTTGTTGGCCAGCTTGTTCGGGATGAACATACCATGTCCGTTGTATAACATAAACGGCATCTTCTGGTACTTCGTGTGGAGTATCACTGCGTTTTGCTTTGTGCTCTTCATGGTCGTTCTTGGTTACGCCAGGTGGAAGAAGCTGCTTGGCTCATAATCTCTCTCTTTCTCTATGGACCACTAATGTAATAAAACCCCATAAGACATGCTCTTTTAGTGATTAATAAAAGTTAATTTGGCTAGATATATTCATGCTTAATCACCAACTAGATGATAACCCGCGCCATGCGCGGGGTGAGTTTTTTAAAATATGTTGTATTGAAATATTACAATTAGAATGCTATCTTGTTATCAAGATTTTTTTTTTACATTTGATTTGGGGTGGACATTCGGATACCATTTGGTTCAGTTTAGTTTGGTTCGGTTCAGTTATATTTTGATTTTTTGTGAGTTCGATCTGGTTCGGATCTGCGGGTTCGGTTTGGATTTGGACTCAGATAACTCTTTTTATTTTAAAAAAAAATAAAATTCGTATATACTTTAAATTTCTCAAAATATAAAAATAAAAAATTATTTATAACATATAAATGTGTATAATGCAAGCTAAAATACTTAAACTTAACATAAAATTTGGTTAGCTTCAATATTCGGATAAGAAATCAATAGATATTTGAAGTATTGGTATTTTGAATATCATTTAACTATTTTAATCATGTATTTTTAACTATTTGTAAATATTTTCAAGTATTTTGGACAACTTAATAACATTTTATATATTTTTAATATTCTTTTAGATATTAAATTCTAAAAAAATAATATATTTAAGTATATAAATCTGGTTTCGATATATTCGATATCTGAAATATTTCGTTTCAGATCATGTTCTGTTCTAAAAAATATCATCTTAATAACATCTTACAATTTTTGGTAATTTATAGACGTTTTAAAAAATTCAAAATATAACATATATGAAAAATCTATTTTTTAAAATATGTTTAAGTGATTTTTTTTATAATATTAATTAAAATAAAATGTAGAGGATACAAATTTTTTTATCAAATATTTTTTATTTGTAATCATTAATTATCATATATACGTTAATTATATTAGGTAATTTCGTATCTTTTATTTAAGGAAATAAACTTACGTAGTTTTTATTTAAGGAAAGAATTTAAGACTATTAATTAATATGATAATTAGTTTAATAAAAAGTATAATATATATTTATATGGACCAACATATTTTTCTAAGGATTTCTGAGAATCATCCTAGTGATGACACGTGGCTACAAAACATGTTGTAATGTTCCAGGATTAATATATAGGGGATTTGCCACTGGGCTTCTTTACTTGTCTTGTCTCAAGCAATCCCGGTTTGTTTACCGAACTGAACCGGTGATTTTAAATAACCGGAATGAAAAGAACCCCCCAATATTGCCTTCTAATTTAAAAACCCTAAATTTCATTGGACGTTTCAGCTTCTTCAGATGCATTTGCATTGTCTTCTCCAACTGAAAGCCTGAACCTTCTCCACCATCTGCCTTTTGGCTGCTGCATGTTTTCTCACCGAGTGTATTGAACTTAGCTTCTGCAACAAGGTAGGTTTATGATCTACAAAACAGAGTAACAGATGAACTGCTTGGTAGTTAGCTTCAGATCTATTTAGCTGATGTTCTAATAGCTTTTTGTTATTTAGGTAGTTTAATATACATACCTATTTTTTGGCGTGTGTAGAGAAGATGGATCGTGTGAGCAATCTACCAGACGAGCTTCTTTGTCATATCTTGTCTTTCCTTACAACAAAGGAGGCTGCTCTGACATCGATTCTCTCAAAGAGGTGGAGAAATATGTTTGTGTTTGGTCCCAATCTTGACATCGATGACTCTGAGTTTCTGTATCCACAAGAGGGTAAACGGGAAAGGGATGGTGTTCTAGAGAGCTTCATGGAGTTTGTGGATAGAGTATTGGAACTGCAAGGAACTTCTACTATTAACAAAGTCTCTCTCAAATGTAGAACCGGTGTCGATGCAAAACGCGTGGATCGTTGGATATGTAATGTGTTGGCCCGTGGTGTTTCCAACCTTGGCCTAAGCATTGTTCTTGGAGATAGATATCGGCTGCATCCAAGAGGGTTCGAGAACAGGAAACTAGTGAAGCTGAAGATAGGAAGTGGGATTGATCTCGGTTGGTGTAATGGGGCCATTTACTTACCCATGCTGAAGACTCTCGTACTTGAATCAGTTGAATTTTGCGCTGATTATAAGCTAAAGATGCTTCTTGCTGCCTGCCCTGCGCTCGAGGTGCTAGAAATGGATAACGTTAAGGGACTAGATCATTCGAATGAGACCGTGTCAAGTGCAAGCCTCAAGAGCCTGATAATTAAATCAAGTCTCGTCTCTTCAGCCACTTTCTCATTTGATACACCGAGTCTCGTTTTCTTATATTACTCAGATTTCGTTCCGGAAGACTACCCGTTAGCTAACTTGCAGAATCTATCCGAGGCTCGGATCAACATTAGTTTAACTGATGATCAAGTGGAACGAGCAAGATTCCCAAATGAGTATGATGATGAGTACGATGACGCTGTTCGACTTGTTAATATGGCAAAGCTCATGAGTGGCATACGAAATGTTCAGAGACTTTACTTCAACTCCACTACTCTCGAGGTCAGTATATATAAATCAGACAATTTATTTCGCCGGTCTTGAGAAATGTTTTTTTTTTTGTCTTTGGCTTTCAGGTGCTTTCTCTATGTTGTGAGTCAATGCCGGTGTTCAACAACCTCAAAGTGTTGGGTTTTTATAGTGGCAAGAGTGTATGGGAAGCAGTGCCAGTTCTCCTGAAGAACTGTCCACATCTAGAAACTCTATGCATTACGGTAATAACTATTAAACAAACAACTTATATATATATATATATATATATGTCAAAACATGTAGTGAGATATCAATATATCATTCACTACATTGAATATCCCTTTATGTGTCCTTTATATCATGCTTTCAGGGACTTCTACATCTTGTGACGGAAACATGCGGGGATGTCTGTGACTGCATTCCCCGGGAGGATAAAGGCCGTTCAATCGCATCTTGTCCGGTGAAGGGAATAGAGATTGAAGGGTTTATAGGAACAATGAGAGAGATAACGATGATCAGTCATTTCTTGGAGTATTTTCCGTGTTTGGAGGATATACTAATCACCGTTGAAGGGAATTGTCCTACAAATGAGTTTGATGTCCCTGAAGCTACTGATTTTAAAGCGCAGATGTTGGAACTCTACTACAAGTCGTTGAGCTGCAATGTGGAGATCTTTGTATGCGAGTCTTTGGATAGAAAGTTGACTGGCGCAATGAAGTTTAGCGAGGAACAAATATTATGGGAGCGTCCAACCCACAAAGACAACAGAAACTGATTATGTTGTTGTTCTTTGTCTTCCTATAGTTATGGTATTTCTCTGAATGTTGGCAGCAACCTTTGTCATTTGGACTAAGAAGTAAGATCACTAACAAAGCTCTAGGAAGCATTAGCAGATCAGTGGCCATTCTTAAGTTTTCAATGTCTCTGCCTCTTGCGTGAACAACAATTTTCAGCAACTTAAAGGCGTTAAAACAGCCCTAGGAAAGGCTTTAAGTGCTCTAATTCTCAGCTCCATCACCAAACTCAACGTTTTCTTTTTCTGAATGATGGTATAGAGATTCTGAGCAGCCTCTTTTGCAGAGAAGAAAGATACAATGTAGCAAAATAATCAAAATCTCATCTGGTAGATTGCTGATTCTATCCATCCTGAAAACCCCTTTTACTACTCAGAAAAGCTCAACCAATCAGAAGATCCACTGTGGAAATATATATATATATATACAAGAGAAACAGAAGCAAGAGTTTTGTTAAAATACTCGTTGGTCCGTCGTAGCAGTCCACTTTCTTACAAGGAGCCGGGCCTTATGAATCTTACATCACACTTAAACAACTGACTATAGTGTTTCATAGCCATCTCAATAGACTTATACCCTCTAAGGATTTCCAAGTTTGTAGGATCATCATCATCAACATCTTCTTCGGCGTATATCTCCATCTCCTTCAAACACGGGAAAGACTCCAAGAAATGCCTAATCGTTTTCATCTCTGGTACTGTTATTTCGAAACCATGGATCTGTATCTTCTTCACTGGACAAGATACGAGCGAACAACCTTTGTCCTCCCGGGAAATACAGCCACAAGCATCCCCACAATCATCTGTCACGTAGTGAATGAGACCCTGAAAAAAGCAGAACCGAGAAGGTTATTATTATTCTAAAAAATATGAAGTGCATCTTTGTTAAAATGTTTTAAGGCAAAATGAGACCTCAAAGACTAAAGTTTCTAAATGTGGATAGTTTCGTAAGAGAACCGGCACTGCTTGCCATCCCCGTTCTTTGTGGCTGTTGATCTTTAAAAACTCGAGGCTGTTGAACACAGGCATTGAATCACAGCTTAGAGAAAGCACCTGAAAACAAACACACACCTGAATGAAACCATCACCTTTGATGATAAGTACAAAAAGAGCAACTGAACCTCGAGAGTATCTGCTGTTAAGGAAAGTTTCTGAACATTTCTGATGCCACTCATGAGCTTTGACACGTTTCTGAAACGCTGAATCACATCATCATCATCATCATCATCACCGTTTTGCTGGCTCTGCTCGTATTAGTTGGATTTGATCTTCCTTTACCAAAAGGTTGAGGCTCGCCTCAACTAGATTTGTCAAGTTAACTACTGGATAGTCGGCCGCAACGTAATCAGAGTAATCAAGGTAAACCAGATTCGGAGTATCAAAAGAAACACACTTTGGATCTCCTCCAAAGTCTTCAAAACCTTTGGCGTATAGGGTCAGCTTCCTGAGGCTTGCGCTCGACACAATTCCATCCGAATCAAACCACACCATAGTAGCCAAGCGTAGCTCCTCGACCACAGGGAGAGCAGAAACAACCAGCTCAAGCTCATCAGATAACAAAGCATTTAAGCATTGGTAAGAAGGTACCACGATGATACCTCCACCAATCAACACCAAACACACTCCTTAGTTTCACATTGACTAGCGTCTTGCTCTCAAACATCTCCCAAGGCAACTGATACTCTTCTTCGTCATCATCATCATCAGAACCGCATCTAGGAAAGTCGAGGACAAGTTCGAGGTCCGAAACACCACGCCGCAGGGCATTACGTATCCAGAGGTTCACACGGTCTGGATCGATACCGGTTTTGCACTCGAGGGAGAATCTCTTGATGGGAGAGTCTTCCTGAAGAGCCAATACTCTGTCCACGAAATCCATGAAGCTCTGTAGCATCCCTTCCCTCTCTCGCTTGCCTTCTTCGGGATGGAGAAAGACGGAGTCGTCAACGTCGAGATTAGGTACGAGCGTCCACAAGCTGAGCCACCTCTTTGAAAGAACCGATGTCAAAGCAGCCTCCTTTGTGGATAGGAAAGACAAGATATGACAAAGTACCTCTTCCGGTAGACTGCTGACCAGATCCATAGTCTCTCTCTCTCTACATCAATTAACAGTTACATAAAGTTATAACCTTTGAGTAAGACAAAGAAAACCCAGTTCATAAAGCACTCGTTTTGATACTATGGCTCTCGAAGACAAACTCAAACACAGGAGAAGAGTGATATCAGTTGTTGAAGCAGACAGACAGATATGTGAGTTAAGTTCCGCACCTACCTTGGTAACTGAAAAGACGGGTTGTCTTGGGAGAGATTTTCTAAAAAGCTGGAGAGCCAGAGTGCTCTGAATTGAATCCAAGTTACCAAGAAGACATTGCAAAATGCCATCAGAAGGAAACCAAGTAGAAGAACAGAGACTTGGTTTAGATTTCTAATTTCCTGGTCTGCATAGATTTGTCATGGACCGGTTTTCAGAGCAAACCAAATCTAAACACATTCAAACCATCTCACGACTTTTTACGGTTGAGAATCACTCAATTGACACATATTTATATCTAATGGTTTATAATTTTTAGAGAAAAAATAAATATTCTCATATTTGTTTTATAATTTTAATATTAGTATATATATTAAAAGAAATTTTGCAGTCTTTCATTTATAAAATGTTCCAAGAATCATTACTGTAGAAAATGTGAAAATGTGACGTATAGTAATAGAAATGTGTTTCTGATGAGAAAATTAAAGTTTTAACACATAAATAGGAGCTCTAAGGTGATAAAAAAATCCTGATATTGACAACAGAATAGAGATGACAAAGTTCATACGATCAACAAGAGTTGCTCTCCATAATGATAGCTATGTTCTTCACCTGGTTCTGCCAAGTAAAGTAAATCAGCTGGTGATTGGTGGTCTTGACCAGCAAATTAAGTAAATAAAAGAAGTATGCTTGCGTAGTTAAGAAGAACGAAGCTAAACGTCTGTTTATGGGGTATCCCTTATGTTGTTCATGCTTTTTTGGTTTATGTAACATCTTTAATTGTTTGTATCGTCATTGAGCTGCCAATCATGCATCTCGAATTGTTTGAGACTCATTAATTGCGCAGCCGAATTGTTTGAAGCAAGCACGCTGAATCATGCAGTTGATACATACTGTTTTAAGGTTTGAAATCAGCAGAAGAGGAAGAAATTAATTTACTTCAACACATACCTTGGGGTTTTAATCTCATGGTTTATTTTTCTTGTGGACAAATAACTTTGTAGCTATGCTTACCTACCTGGTGACAGATGGATGAGAATATGCGATGATTGCACATGCATGATCATGGTGATCTTTCTGATGACATCACTTCACTTATGATGATGTTGGAGATATTCTCATGGCAGATCCGACGCATGTGGCCTGTGGCAGTGTGGAAGCCCCATGTCACGAGCATCACTTTTGTTTTCTTCTTCCGGACTTGACTAAAGAAATATCCCCTAATCACGTAAAAACCAATAATTAATATTATATCAAAGAAAATCATATTCAATGTTCTTGGATATGCAAATATATCAAATATATAATTATGTACCTTTTGTAGATTTAGCTTTTGTTTTGTTATGTACGCTTAATTGAGAAAAACATCATTTCACATCTGAAGAACGAATATATCCAGAAATTGAAGTAACAAGTTTCGCTCAATAATTCAATGTTTCATATTGATTACTGAGTAAGATCAAAATGTTAAGTGTAACATAAAGTTGGGAATAACCAAACAATGATAGCATGCGATAAGAGTATAATTTGGAGTAAGGCGTAAAGCCCTTTTAGTCTTGGACTCGATTTCTACCAAAACGTATGTTGCCATTTACTTGGCGGAGGTATAGAACCATTCTTTAGATTTTATTTAGAAAATTCGGTTAGACTATTTGTCGGGCATCGATTAGATTATTTAGATCTTTTTCTCCAGATACATACAACATTTTTTTAACATTTACTATTTTATTTTTTTGTCACTGATATTTTTCAAAAACATACTGGGAAATGGAGGCAAAGAAAGAACCAACCAGAATAGAGGCAAAAGATGGTGCAAAAGGGACCCATGCCCATGTAACCGTCAGTCTAGGTCTACCTGTTTGGCCCATATCTCTCAACCACATAAAGAGAGACGACAGGTAACTTGCAACTAATAAAACTATAACACATCACTTGTCTTTGTCCTCTTCGTTTTGTTCTTTTTTCTCCCATAAAAAACAACTATTCTCAACTCTTATTAAGCCTTTCTTGTTATAAGAACTAACACCATTTACAAGAAAATGAACAATTATGAAATCCAGAAGAAAAATAAAAGGTTACGTCTGAACAATGATCAACCCAAGTCAAATGTATCATTGTGTGCGTATATAAACAACATATATTTAAAAGTTATGTAATTAGGGTAAGCGCCATGTTTGGTAGATGGTGAGACCTAAAATCTCAATCCCAATAAACCCAAAACCCCTCTCCATCCCATCATTGGAAATTGTGTTTAAAAAAAAAAATCCATCATTGGAAACATCACAGACCTTCTCCTTTCCTTTATCTAATAGTTTGAGTTATCATATTATAATCCCATCTTTTTTAGAAAGAAAGTTAATGCTCTAATTTTTTTCTATAACAAAATTTCAAATTTAAATGCAAAAGAAATAAAAACAAATACGAAGTCCAGTTCAGATTCAATAATTGAAGATTACAAAAATTAGAGCTAATTATTTAACATGGTGAAGCTCGACAACAAAGATAGTTAAAACAAGGAACATGATAAATTCGAGTGAGTAATGCAAATATAATGCCGACATGAGGATGGCGTTTCGCCTTCTTATTTAATTTTCTAGACTTTATTATATACGTAATACTATTAATCTACAAGACTCCCTTAATTAGAATCTCTTGAATAAATAACAGAGGTTTGACAAAAATGAGGAAGGATTTTAAGGATTTCGAAAGGTAGGTTCCATAAAAAATGTCACGGCTGCCATACTAGAAAGAAGGAATCATGTACGTATATCATCAAAGTACCACCACAACACAGCTTCACCATCTACGACTGTATATATCTATCCAATCTATTCATTCTCTCTTCGTTATCCTATGTTTAGGCTCTGTGTGTAAGTTTGGTGTGTGTATGTATGTGTAGAGAGAGGGAAAGTAAAGAGGATGCACATGGAGATGATAGATCGATTTAGAAACTCATGTGACTACATGTGCTTTCCTTTTCTCTTTTCCCTTTTTACAGGGCTTTTGTGGGTCTCCTATCTCTCTGACGCTCTCCCATGCATCTGGCGCAGGTGATTCTCTCGCGCGTTTGGAATTAGCTCTTTGTTTTCTTTCTTACCGTACTTAAGTAGTAATCATCAGCATTAACTGGATCCAAGCCTCGTTTACTTCAAATTTGAAAAGTTGTAACAGAAATACACTATGGGAGTGAAAATAATGATTATAATTATGTGTAACCTATTACTCCATAAATTGGATCCTGGACACATGCTTAACTAGATCATGACTCATCATCATCCCTAGCCAATAAGTGAACAATAAGATTAAAGGTGCATACATTATCTTCAATTTTCAAATAATTTTAGTTTTTATAATTTGTTGATGAACAAATCTTATAACAAGATAACGGAATCGTTTGATCCATAAAAATTAAATTAAAACGGAGGAGTATAAGAAAATGACACATTTTCATTCAAGAAATATTGCCAATACATTTTTGTAATTTTACAAATACAAAATAATAATCTAAAAGAAATTTGGTTGAGTGTCGGTATTGGTTCATGATCATATAACAATGGTCGACTGAATCAATATGGATGGCGGCGGCAGCGACGACGGCGGGAATGTCAACCAAGTGCCATTGAACTTGCAGCATCAAGTCGTTGAAGACCAAAATACAAATTCCAAAAAATTACATTTGGTTGATCTTTTCATCGATCGTGATGAAGAAATTATATCTAAAAAAAACAGTTTTACAGAAGATTCTACATGAATCTACACAAAGGTGGCTGGAGGCTTCGGAAATGCATCGCCTCATGCTCAACGGGAACTTATTCCAAGTCATCAATCCTACGCGTATTCCCGAAGATGAACAAGGTCTCTATCGGGTTGATAATGAATCGATGCGCGACAAGAACAGATGGCTCCACTCAAGCCTACAGAGGCAAATATCTCACCGCAGGATTATGTTTCATATAAGACTATTGATTGGGTTTGACATTGACTTTGAGGATTTCTACATTACTTTATACCGCATAGTTTCCAGGAAATCTCCACATCCCGATGTACTAGTGAGACCAACATGTGTACATTATATGTACAGAGATGGGTAAGTACTAAATATGCAGTGTTATACTAATATGATCATCAATAATGGTTTTGTATTTATTTCCAGAGAGTGAGATTGAACCTTGAGGAGAAGAAGAGAGTAAGAGCACTTCAGCTCAGATAGAGAAAGTTTTTATGCTCATTTTCTCTATTAACAATGGTCAAGGTGGTTCTAGTACAACATTAAATTTTACTTAATAGTATGTAATGCATTTGTCTATATGCATTCATTAGTTACTTTATGTTTTCTTGTAGGTAGAATATTTATCAAATTCATCATTAATGTTTCCAAAAAGAATAAAAAACCCACTAGTCAAAGTATGAATTCATGTCCATAAGTCTATCATTACTAAACTAAGCATGTTACTTATTGTTAATAACATTGATTTTCATTTTAAACTTTATATAAATTAGAGTTCCAATCTATCTATCTGTCAGGACCTGTGGAAGATCCACTTGAGTTCAGTGACGTCTCCACTAAAAACTTAACAAAGCGCGTGATGATCATGATCCTATTCTCTCACAAGTCACAACCAACAAAACAAAAACCACTTAATAATTCAAAAAAAAAAAACAAAAATAGAAAATCACAACTGGACCCAGCTATGATCGCATACCGGCGTTACCCAATTCAAAACATAAAAGCCAATCCAAAACCCAAACCAAACCAAAATTAACTTCCAATAGCAAAATCAGGCTAAAGTAAACCAAACCCATGTACTAGATTCAACTCTGTATTAGTAATATAGTCCCATCAATGATCTCTCGAATTGTTAGAGTGAAGCATAGTGAGATAGAACCGAACCCTACCGAGATTCGGTTTAACCGGTCTTACTCCCATCTATTATTTCCATCACTCATTTATATAAGTAGACACATCTCCTTTACCCCATTTCTTCCAACACAACTTCTCACTCCCTCCGTCAATGGAGAAAACCCTAGCGACTTCCCACACCAAACGCTCCTCTCCGTCGCCTTCCACCGCCGTGAACGCACTCCCCGTCCGTTTCAGTCGCAGAACCAGACAGAGATTGTTAGATGCAACGACGAGTGTAAGCGAGAGCGACGTAGAAGATGATGATGACGAAGGAGTTGAGGAGAAGATTGAGACTCTTCAGACAATAGTTCCCGGAGGAACGGAGCTCGAAGTCGAGGAGCTGTTTGAAGAGACGGCGAGTTACATTTTGGCTTTGCAGTGCCAGATCAATGCCATTAAAGTTATCACTGCGTTTCTTGAGCGTTGTGACAAGAATGATGATATGAAGTTTGGAGGTTGAAGATTAACACACAAAAAATTGTCACTCTTTCTTTATTTATTTAAATTTACTTTTTTATATATATATTTATTTTTGGTTGTGACTCACTTGCTCCTAGCTTGAGTTCATAATTTGTTTTTATCTGATGTTTTAAGTATTTCGAATATTGCAGAAACCGGGAAAAAAAATCTACACTCCTTAAAAGTTTAGAAATTAAACTTTCGGTTGTCCAGCCATTAGATTGATAAAGAGTGCATGTCAATATAATGAAATAAATATATTAATGAGATAGGCCAGGCCAAGATTTACATATGTCCAATAATATACGGGGAGTGAAAACCCAGAATTTGGGCTTAGTGGAGCTTACCACTAATGGGCCACAAAACAAAAGATCACAAAGACGATGTTGCTAAGTGCATTGCTTCAAACATGGGCCTGGTTTACTGGATTATGGTGCAGCCACCAAAAAATAAAGTATGGCCTATACAGATTTCGAACCTGTGACCTTCGCGTTATTAGCATGACGCTCTAACCAACTGAGCTAATAGGCCAATACTGTTTGAAATGTTTAGAAAGATTATTCGTATAACTCTCAAACTAGCTAAAAGAAAATAACATTTACTTAGTGTTGGTTTACGGTTTAATGACAGTTTCAGCTTCTTATATTCGTGATTTTTTTATTAAATCAAAACGAAATTAAAAACAGTCATTGAGTTTACCGGTTTAAAAGCAGTCCAGATTGGTATGAAAACATTGATTAGATCTTAATGTACTCAAATACATACATTATCTTATACAGAAATATATAAAAAATTATTTAATTCTAAAATAAATCTGCTCTTTGAAAGTATTAGTCAAAATCTATTTAGTACACAATTTATGTTTTAATATAGTTTTATTCTTCCAACTTCTCTCTTGGTCGATATCGATGATCATGATTTGTAATCTGCTAAGTTGGCGGCTTAAAATTTTGCAAAGTTTCTTTTAAATTTCATCAAAACATTTGTAAGTTTTGGTTGGAATTAATCTCTCTACACTTGGCTTTAATTAAGTCTTTAGACAAAAGACAATGTGTAAGTCGACAGTATACCCACGCTTAAATGAAGTCGTAAGACAAAGACAGTGTGTCGGATTTTCTATTCACTGAAACACAAGTATACCCACAATTTTAAAACAAAAACCTTTATATAACATGTATTTTTTGAAAGAATAGAAACATGTATATTTTGAGTTTTAACCAATGTTTTTACGATGTTTGAAAATGTATTCTGTTAGACTACTGATTAGATGAAAATGTTTATGTTTCCGGTATCCACGTCTCTATAACCTATTGACTTTGGTGCTTGGTATTAGCTCTAATTAATGAGAATCTCGCTGTTCTTGGTATTTGAGTCACTGAGTTAATGGACTATACTCTTTATTGATTGAAAATCTCTAGTGTTTTGGTATAAGCGTATGTGGAATTTAGTTTATTTTGTTAAAGTATCATACCTTCTATTGATTGAATTTATACTTTAGATTGGTGTGTCTTTGAACATAGTAAACACTCACAGTCTCTTATTTTTTATGCATCATACCCAATGTTTACCTTGTGTATTATACCCTCTATTGATTGAAGTAATAGTGTCTCTTCAACTATAGTTTGTTTTTTAGAAGCTTGGCTGGCGATTATTTAAATGCTTATATTGAGTGAGACCTTGTTTTTTTTTATCTCCAATTAGCTCTATTCTTCGTTAAGACCAATGAAACCATCTTGATTTTAGGTTCTTAATTGTTTGGATATTTAGTTAGTTTGGTAATCCTTGGTTAATCAGGTGACTGCAATATTAAATTAAATAAATTTTGTCTAAGCTAATATATTGATTTTGTCAAAATTAGACACAAAACATCACATTCTGTGTTTAGATTCACATCATACCCTTACAATGTCACTAAAACCTCTCTTGATCGGACAAATTCATCTCTTTAGGAGTATATATGATAAGCTCTCTCGTTACATCTTAAAGTCTCCCTTATAATTTTTTTTTCTTTAAGTTCAAGAGAAAAAATTATTGTGTAACACATCTATTTATTGTGTTATAACTCAGTTTTGTGATGACAGGTAGAAACAAAGCTTTTTAAATCATAACACGTCTCAAACACCCAGTAAGTCTAGCTTTGCTTTAGATTATGCCACAAAATTACCGCTCACAAGTGCTTGGTAAATAGCATCCAACATTCTTATATGTGGAGTTCTTGTTACAGATTCAAGAACCATAATAGTCAACAACAGACTTAGTGGTCTTAGATAAACGACAACAGAGGACCAAAAAGCAACTCACCTTATGCTAGCTACGGTACTGACAAAACTATCTTCTCACCAGAGACTAGACATGTTCCATTGGAGTCAGATATAGTGTCTTGATCATGATAATCTAACAGCCATTCACCCCATATGCGATTCAAACCAGTTAAAGATCTGTTCAGACTGCAAACTCGTCATTTCATGATACGCATACGCAAGATTCAGCTCCTCTTCAACAGGAGTGACCAAACTCTCTTCCAGCGATATCTTGTACCCACTAAGAGCTTGTCTCCACGGCGTTCTCCTCCCGTCACGCTTCATGTACCCTTTCTCATCAACAAACCCCTTCTTTCGAAACACCTCGAACACTTTACCCGACACACCACGATCAAAACCAGGAATCCTATCCGCCAAAAACCCCGGAGACATCGGCAAATCCAAACACTCGATCTCCGCAGCATCAACCCCTTCCATCCTCAACCCTTCTAGAAACTCTCTAATCTTCTGCTGCCTATGCACATCTTTAGGCATGTGCACGAAAAGAGTCGGCGGGTAACGTTTACTAACCCTAATCCGATCAAACACTCCTTCCGCGATCATAAGCACGATGCTACTAAACTCCATATCCATCGCGAGAGCGGAGACGAAGTACCCGCCTGAGGAAGCTCCCAACGCGACGAGAGGAAGCTTCTCCAGATCGTGCTTCTTAACCCACGTTTTGATCAAATCTCCGACAAGCTTTTTCTCCTTCCCGAAACTCCAGCAAGTTGCGGAGCTAGACACTGTGATAACAGCGAATCTCTTGGATAGAGCCGTGCGGACAAGAACTCTATCCTCTGGTAAGCCGGTGCATTCCGGACAAGATGGTGATCTGTCCCAAAAGTCGGAGGCTTTTCTCTGGCAACCGTGAGCGATGAACAGAACTGCCTTTGGTGTTTTGTTTGTCGGAATCTTCCAAATTAATTGAGTTCCGTTCTGGATCTCGACGGTTGGATGAGACAGCGACTCCTCGTGTTGTTTGTCTTTGACGATCTGTCTCGTGACGTGATTCTTGTCACCGAGACAGAACAAAAGAGCTGCGAGTGATAGGAGAGTGATAGCGACGAATGTAACTCCTAATCGATGAGTGAGAGATCCGTAAGGAGGTTTGACTTTATCACTACGCTTCAACATCGCTTCAGATTACGAAATATCGAAAACAGGATCTGACACTTACCGGAGGAGGAAGAGACTTTTATTCCCACCGGAGAGTCCGATAGCCAACGATCCGTCACGTCCCGACGATGTTGTTGACGATGAGCTCAAACACCATTCCGTCTCCTTGCGACTGTGAATCTGTTTTTATTTCTCCCAAGCTGTTACGGAACATCTGCTGAAATGCGTACCGTTTTTCGTTTTTAGACTCACAATACTTGCCGTTTTTAGCTACCAACTAAAAGATTTGCTTTTGAACATTTTGTTTTCTTCAATTGACACTTCCACTCACACATAAACGTTACTTTAGCGGGAATGAATATCAAGGTGCCCTTTGAGTTTAGAAGATCTTTCCCCTGGGTTTTATGGTACCTTTTGGAAAAAAAAAACAGGATAATTTGTTCTTTGAATGGAAGGAATTTAATGATAATAGTATCATTTCTAAGATCATGGATGAAGCAAATATTTGGTTTCTATTTCAAGCCCTGGATCAAATGAAGTTATGGAGAAAAAGAAAGAATCGGACAAAAGAAGAAAGAGATGGTGGTCTAAACCAGAATGCAACTGGTTTAAATGTAATATTGGTGTATTGGGAGAAAAGAAATCAAATTGCAGGGTTCTCATGCAGTGGCGGATCTAGAAAATAATTTTAGTGGGGCATATAAATTAATTAATATATTTATATTTAATATTATTACATAAATATTTATATATTTTATTGAATTTTTTCATTTTTAAGTTAAACTGAGACAAACTAAAAATAATTGTTTTGAAAAGAAATATAAGATAAATTCACTAAAAATAAAATGAAATAAAAATAACAGAATAAGTTGTTAAGAAAAAAATACTGAAAGTTTGAGTGAAAAAAATTACTATGTTTGCACAAAAAAAACTATGTAAGAAAAAACAAAAGAATTAGACGAAAAAAACATGAGAGATGAAATAAACTCGTGGAACAGTAAAAAAATCAGAAAAGAAAACTTATAAAGCCATCTCCAATGGGACTGCAAAACATTATTTCAGTGTAGTTTTTACATCAAAACCATCTCTAATATGACTACAAAAATTACACAATTTTAGTGTAACACTATAATTTCACACCAAATTTGGTGTGACACTATTCATCACACTAAAATACTATTCACTCCACTAAAACACTATTCACTTGTTTTATTAATAAAACTTACAAATAAATTAATGAAAAATAAAAAGATAAAAACATATAATATTATAAAATAACTTTTAGTGTGAAATTTGGTGTTGTAGCTGGAGAAAAACTCTTTTAATGCTAAAATTACACTAAAATAGTGTGGTTTTGACACAAAAATAGTATTATTGGTTGGAAATGCTCTGATAAAGTAAAAGAACACGCTAAAGGGGTCAGATGGAAGTTAGATGGAGGTTCGAAGAAAAGACCAATGGAGGCAAAATGAAGGTTTTAACCACATAAGCTGGAATGATCTTTAACATTTTTTATATACATAAATTTATTTGTAAGTTTTGTAGGGGCAGCTGCCCCCTCCCTGTATCCTGTAGATTCGCCACTGTTCTCATGGGTTGTCAGGGAATCTAAACCAAAGAGTAGCGAAGCTTCATGCTATAAGTTGGGCAATGGAAAGCATGGTTCAACATAGGCTTAATCAAGTTGTCTTTGGCTTTGAAGATCCTGTGTTTGTTGGTACAGTTGATAGAACAAAAGTCTGGCCATCTTTTCAGTATGAAAGGTGTTGCGCTCTTAAACATTGTGAATGGAACTTCTAGGTGGAAGGTATTTTGAAAGCTAAGGAAACCAGTAGAGGAGCGCGAGTTGTAAATGTGTATGGGCTACTCTATGTTTCAGTCTGGGTTCTATAATGTGTATGAGCTTCTCTATGATTCATGTTGCTGGGCTAATTTATAATGTTATATTGAGCTACTCTATGCTACAAAATGGGTTCTACAATGTATAGGTGCTTCTCTGTGATTTAGGTCGGATTTCATAATGTTTAATTGATTATGGCTGCTCTATGATTCAGGCTGGGTTCTATAATGTGTATTAGCTTTTTAGCCCACTATGATTATGGCTGTAACATTTGCACTCTCTTGCATTTAAATAAGGGAAATAAGATTGTATACTTTATCAAAAGAAAAAAATTCAGGTAATGTTTTGGAAACTCTCATTATTGCATGGATGGATAAATTCGATGTAACTATTTCCAAAGGCATCAACTTGTGTAGGAACATTGGCAATGCACTACCGATACATGCAGAAACGACAAACCGCATGTTGTCTTCAAAATAATTAATCTGTACCACTTTCAATATTGAAACATCTTATATGATTTAATCTTATCCAGTATAGCTGACACTTCTGATCATATACGATATCTATTATTTCTCATGAAATTTCTTATCCATTCGGGTCAACACTGTATAGTTTACGGAATGTACAATTTTACATATCGAGAAACATCAAAAGATAGGAGAAGTTTATATACTATTATATGGTATTATATTACGAATTTCACATGCATGGTTTATCATCAGTTGTGTTCACCTTTACCTCCCGTATAACATTGTTGGTTTGATATGATGCCTTGTTCATCTACAACCATTCAAATCATGAACAAAACACACAATAAATGTTAGGTGAAAAATTAATGACTGACAATTCACACCTACGCAAAAACACAATATATAGCACGATAAAATCACTCAAGTTGTATGAGTGCTACACAAATTCTATGGTTAAATGTCTTTTAAATAACATTGGACAAATAAGTTAGTTGAAGTGGTCCATTAATTAATTATAGTTAAATCTCAAAACTTGGTTAACTACTAACTCCATTGCCCCCATAACAATAGATAGAGAGAGGAATTAAAGGACGGTGATCTCCAGGAATAGCGCACCATTAATTCCATGTGGGCTCCAACACTGGAACCCTCCCCTCTGCTATGTGTCGGTGTGCCTCCGCAAAATACAAAAATTACTTAAGGAGCAGGACACTGTAAATCGACATCAGTAAGTATTTAATTTAGTTATTTATTATAAAGTTCCCATAATTCGTTGTACTTAACTATCCTTCTTACCCTGTTAACTGCGAATTAATTTACTAATCTATACATACACAAAACATTTTTGTATATGTGCTAAATTCCCGCGGAGTTAAACGCGGCATTGGTTTTGGCTTTTCTTATATTTTATTTTATTATTTTCTCTTAAATTATAAATATATATTTTTGTATAAATAAATTTTATTATGACGAACTCGTGACTATGATGGAATAAAACAGGTGAAGTGTAATTAAATAGTTTTTGTATTCATTTGATTTACAATGTCCCCTTCCCTTGGCTTCTTCTTTCACAAATTCCTTTTTTGAATTTTCCCGTCGTACTAAACAGATCAACACCAACCTCGCTCTCGCTCTCGCACTTCCTCTTCCTATTCCTCGACTCGTTCAATCCATCGAGAGTGGGAGATCTGGAGAAGAAAAAAATATAGAGAGTCAGTCGTCTCTTTACTGTTTCGTATTGATGGAAGTGGAGAAATGAAGTTTTACATATCTGCTGCGGGGATCAAGAGAGTCACCATATCGAGTCCCGGCGGAGCAATTGGTAAAGGAGGCGGAGGATGCGCGACGGTAGCGGCACGGAGGTTCTCTGGTCGCACGTTGATACTGTTGCTGCTGATGCTCGCGATCGTGCTCCCTTTTACGTTCGTCAGGTTCGCGTTTCTCGTCCTCGAATCCGCCTCCGTATGCGACTCTCCCTTTGGTAAACTCTCTTTGACTTAATTGTTTACTATTAATTTTAAATATTAATGAATTTGGAAATATATAATCTATCTGGTGAGGGGAGATGCTGCAAAATGTGAATTCAATAAATGATCGGATTCAATTCGGATTAACTTTGTATTGAATGCGGTGATATGCGTTGTATTAATTTTCGTATGATTTGTAAATTTAATATTACTATTTTGACTCTGTATATTCTCAGATTGCATGGGACTGAGACTTTTCCGTGGGGGCGACACATCTCTCGTAAGCCTTTCGTATTACTCCACTTATTTCAATAACATTCTTAATTTGTGTAATGACTTTTATTGTCGGCAACGTATATAGTATATAGTTATATACACAGTTAGGTAGGTACTTAAACGTTAAGATATTTCCATTCTCATATAATGATTATATTATCGTGCTTAAGTTAAGCTTTTTAATCATTAACTTTTACATCATCGATGGGAAAAAGAGAGAGAAAAAAATTCAACACTTGACATGGTGCTGCTATTGAAAGGGGTAAAGATAATGACTGTATAAGTACTTTCCAGCTGTATTACGTTAGTGTTGCTGGTGTCGTATAGTGAGAGGTGTGAGCGAGTCTTCTTCCCTCTTGTGGACTTGGTGGGGGTGAAATTGTTGAAACCGTGCTCATTTCATGTCACTGTCTAGAAACAGAAGAGAGATGAAATAATAGTAGTCTTAGGGTGAACTTGATTTTGTTGAATTGTGATTTGCTCTATGTTTCTATCCATGCAATGACTTTTAGCGTATGATTTAAAATAAGACACTTCTGTAAATATAGAATTGTTTTGATAAATTCTTTTTGTTATTTTCTTCTGTGGAACAGAACTTGATCTGATATCAACATGTGGAATTTGTCGGAAACGAACCCACAAAGTGGTTTCTTATCATCTATTTACCTTTTATTTTACTTTATTTGAACATAAGCATATGCCCTAGAGAGTGAGTGTGTAATTAGAAGCTTCACTGCGGAAGCTAATTACTTTTAGCGAAGGGAAAACAAATATTAGTAGACTCTGTGGATTACTATAGATGCCAAAACCAATAGTAGTAAACATCAAGTCTAGACGTGGCAGATTTTGCTGCCACGAGAAAATCCGTAGCCACTTGGTTCCTTTTCTTTCATACGTAGCAATGAACAGGAACAAAGAGAAACAAGACATACGGATAATTCCAATAGATAATAGACTTAAAAAAATAAGGCTTTCCATTGCACTGTTCACGTTTAAGCAGTTTTGTTGTTTTGTGTCATGAGTTGAAGTAAAGACACTATGACAGCTTTTAACTTAGTAACAACTCATGGCAAGAAAGTGCGTGTATGTGCCTCTTTTCAGAAAATTAGGGAGGAGTTGACACGGGCGCTAGTAGAAGAGACAAGTCAGGATGGTAATGGACGAGGACAGAAGGGCTCATTGGAGTCATTTGACGAACTTGTCAGGGAGATGACGCTAAAACGCCGTGATATAAAGGCGTTTGCTTCCGTGACTAAGAAGATGGTAACTCTTTCTAACTTCAGTTTCTTAAAAAAGGTTTCTGGCCATTACTGTAGTGTCAACTTTGGTAGAAAGTAAGAGTATGTATATACTCTATCAACTAGCCTGAAAATCTCATGGATTAACCTGAAAAAAAATTGTTTTGGAATGTAATGTCTCTCACTAAGTTAAGTGGAGTGTTTCCTGTTGTCAATAAGCAACAAACATGAATTAACTTTGAAGTTACTTATAATAGCTTCAAACCCCGATTTTTCTCTTTCCTTTTAGGAAAATATCCTTATCATAATAAATATACTTTTACTAATCCTAAGAATTATACCGTACAGCAGGGCCATCTGCTCCCACACTCCCAGATGTCAGAACTTAACTACGAATCTATCTTTCTTGCATATATGATGGCCACATTCGGCCGGTTAAGTCAAACGAATATGGCATTTTATTGGTCCACAAAATTTTAAGACACTTTCTTAGTTAACATTTTCAAAATATCAGAAACAGGGGTCAACTAGTTATTATTAACTTCACTAATATTCCGTTTGGTTCTTTATTTATGTTTGACATTTAATTTGTTCCTTTTAATTTTCAGCTGTTGCAGATGGAACGTAGAGTCCAATCAGCCAAGCACCACGAGCTAGTGTACTGGCATTTAGCTTCCCACGGTGTTCCCAAATGCCTCCATTGCCTTTCCCTCAGGTTAACAGAAGAGTACTCTGTAAACGCAATGGCTCGAACGCGTCTGCCTCCACCTGAATCCGTTTCTCGTCTAACCGATCCATCTTTTCACCATGTCGTCATCTTGACCGACAATGTCCTGGCTGCCTCTGTAGTCATATCTTCAACTGTGCAAAACGCTGTGAATCCAGACAAGTTTGTCTTTCATATCGTTACAGATAAAAAGACATACACCCCTATGCACGCTTGGTTTGCTATCAACTCTGCTTCGTCGCCAGTTGTTGAAGTAAAAGGTCTTCATCAGTATGATTGGCCTCAAGAAGTGAATGTCAGAGTTAAAGAGATGCTTGAAATTCACCGCATGATTTGGAGACGTCACTATCAGAATTTAAAGGATTCTGATTATAGTTTCGTCGAGGGTACTCATGAGCAGTCCTTGCAAGCTTTAAACCCTAGCTGCCTCGCCCTTCTGAATCATCTTCGCATCTACATTCCCAAGGTAAAGTCTCTTTTCTCTCCGTTCAACTCTCAGATTCGGCCCTGCATCTCTGAGTTTTAATAAATTGATATTTTTATCATTCTTTTTGGACAATGCAGCTTTTTCCAGACCTAGACAAGATAGTGTTGTTGGATGATGATGTAGTCGTACAGCGTGACCTTTCCTCTTTATGGGAAACGGATCTCAACGGTAAGGTCGTTGGTGCAGTTGTTGATTCGTGGTGTGGAAGTAACTGTTGCCCGGGAAGAAAATACAAAGACTATTTCAACTTCTCACATCCTCTGATCTCATCAAACTTGCTTCAAGATGACTGCGCTTGGCTTTCTGGTATGAATTTCTTTGATCTCAAGGCCTGGAGACAAACCAATATCACAGAAGCTTACTCCACATGGTTAAGACTCGTGAGTATTCTCATTTCTTCAGTATACTACCCTCCAGTTACACAAATTTGATTATAATTTTAATGTTAACTTTAACACAACTATTATTATAATTTTAACTTTAATTATAATTACTTATAATTATAATTTTAACTTTAACATAGTTATAATTTTCTATATAGTTATGTTAAAAAAATGTGATTCCATTTTCTCGCAGAGTGTTAGCTCCGGGCTACAACTATGGCAACCAGGAGCCTTACCACCGACTCTACTTGCTTTCAAAGGACTCACTCAGCCTCTGGACCCATCATGGCACGTAGCTGGACTAGGATCTCGATCAGTTAAACCCCCTGAAGAGATTCTGAAATCTGCTGCGGTTCTACATTTCAGCGGTCCAGCAAAACCGTGGCTAGAGATTAGTAAACCTGAGGTACGATCTTACTGGTATAGATACGTAAAGTCATCGAACATCTTCGTTAGAAAATGTAAAATTATGAACTGATGAAAGAAAGATTAAAAAAAATTCAGCAAATCTGTATGAGAGAAGGGAGGGAAGAAGGTTTTAGCCTTCAGCCTCTGCTCATGTTTCTCTCATGTCCGTATACTAAAAGAGTAATCTAGATTATGTAGCTTTTTCTTTATCTCAAGTAGTATTTTTGTTTAATTATAGATGCCTGTAAGTTTGTATTTTTTGTAATAGGTATTATTATTATTATTATTGGAACTTAAACTATGAATAAGAATATAATGTACTCTTAGTCTCTGTCTCTCTGAGAAACATTTTGAAGGGGAAAACAAGTTTTACAAAAATCATAATTAAGCTTAAACAAGTTGAAGAGAAGGTTGGTCTTGACCGGAGAATCTTGATTCGGTTCAAGAAGGTTAACCGGAATATAGTTCCGGTAATAATGCTGGGACTGATCATGAGAAGATGACAGACCGGACTCATAAACCGCCGTTCCTTGTATCACACTCGAACCCTGCTGTTCCGGATTCAATCTCGCGCCTTGTGCTATCTGCAAAACAAATGAAAAATCAAAGTTCCCCATTGTGGTACACGTTCGATATCTAGGTTAGACGATGAAGACGTGACTAACCTTAGCTCGTAGGTACATGTTATTGTGCTGCAACTCCATTTCCTTCATGAATTATGTGAAAACTCAAAACCCATTAAAAAGTATGATAAAAGATATGAAAGAAATGCTTGCTTGTAGGGGAAGGAAATTTAGCCCCTCAACGGCTACAAGATTTATCTTGCTTTCTCTCCCTTCAGTTTGGGCGGCGCTTCCGTAGTTGGTCGAGGAGATGAAGGTCTGATTGGCGTTTTAATATTTCACTATCTTAACTTGTTGTTGGTTCCTTAGTTTCATATTGCGAATATGTTCCTTGTATGTCTCTGTTCTTCTGTCTCAAACTCAGAAAATGGTAATAAACTTAACCAAACAAAAAGAAAAGTATTTTACTAACCTATTTTTCTTTGGGTGCTTTTTGTGTGGGAGATCTCACTGGTCCAATGTTGACATGGATTGTGGCAGATAGACATATTTAAACCAATGACATTTGGGGAGGGATATAGAAAATGAAAACTAAATAAGAAGAAAAGAAATGATGAGACGACAACTTAATGAGGGAACAAGAAATTAACCACAAACCTTTACACAGTTCACATTAGCTATTTCTTTTACAAATAGAAACTCTTTTTTGCTTCATACCTCCGTCACTTTCTTGTGACTACTAATTGCATTTACTATTATATAAAAGAAAAACTATAGTTGTTTGGTTAAAATATATCTTAAACTGTGCCATGTCATTTCAAACAGTTGGAAGGGTACATGTTTTGCTTGGTCTTTGCTGGAAAAAAATATGGTTACTTCCACCAGCTAATATCTCTAGTATTATCTCCGTTCCAAAATTATAAATATTTTTCAAAAAGTTGTTTTAAAAATATATTTTCTATTTTCAGTACATTTTTATTAGATAATAATAATAAATTGTAAAAAAATAAAAATTAATTATGTTTAGTGAATTTTGATTGGTTAAAAGTTGTGAGATATATTAAATCTCAAAAATAATATATTTAAAATCAATTTAAAATATTTTTTACTATATGTGAAATCTCAAAAAGACAAATTTGAAAGGAAAGAATATTAATCTCTATATTAGTTGCAAGTTTAAAATCACTAAGCCTTGGTGAAAGAAACTGATAACTACTGATTACAAGTTACAACTTCTAACTCTAAAAAGTAATCAAATTCAAAACCTATTGTGTTTCGATCAACGGATTGATTGTTGTAGTAAAACAATCAAAATCAATGTAGACTAGCCTATCTACATATCCAAACCAGACACAAGTGGAGCTTTTCCAACGTTAAAGTCATAAGTTGAGTAGGCTCATACAAGGACACTAGTTGAGCTCAGCGGGATGATTGATGGAAGACATATCCAAACGAGAGTTCTCAAAGGAACTATGTGGCAAATGAAGCTGAGACTGCATAGTAGAAGTAAAAGACAAACCGAGAGCTGGTCCTCCAGCATCAGGTAAGTGACAACCAACACCGACATTTCTGTAAGCAGAAGGCAGACCGGCAATCTCGGGATTATAGGGAGAAGGTAGTTGTTGCTGGCTGAATGTGACACTGTTTAGTTGGTGTCTTAAACCAGATTCATGGAAGTAGAGATCTTTATCAGTCAATGGATACAAGATTCTGGGAGGCAATTCTGAATCAGGGACAACGTATGTTCTAACTTGGGGTGGTTCAGAAAACATAGTGAAGGGCGTATCCTTTGAAATATCACACAACAAAGTTGTGTTCCAAGACTTATCTAGTGATGTGATTGTATGATTTTCTCCAAGTGTTGTGGTTCGCCATAACCAGCTCTGTTGAGCATAGCTCTCCAGAAAGGAGTAATCTATAGAAGCATCTGATGACATGATCCTCTCCCTCCTTCTAACCATATCCGAGTAACCTGTTTTAACAGAAACATCCTTACCCATCAGCCGCATTGTTGACTGAGTGTCATGTAAACACAAACCATCAGGCGTTGCAACCATATTGATTGTGTGGCCACACTCTCCGTCATTACTAGTGTCTGAAATGAAAAACGCATTATCGGTGAAGGTCTCATCAAGGCCTAGCCTAGCTGGAAAGTACATATGGTGTTTCTCACTATGCACAGTGAACCTTCCTACATCTCTGGCAAGTGCTGGCTCAGCTGACTGTTTCCTTCCACTGGATAAGTCCACTAAATTACTCGGTAAAACATATCTAGAGGAACCGTTTGCTTCTATTAATTCACCTTGTTTAAGAGGTAATTCTAAGATGGCCTCTTCTACAAGAAGTGGATCAGAAGGTGATTGGTTCAGCAACGTCTGGCGATGCATATCAACTGATGCAGGTTGAGACAAGGAAGAAGAAGAATAACTTCTGTACTGGATCTCACTCGAAGTAGAGATATATGATTGGTTAGGTTGAGACATATGCCTCTTTCTCTCCAAATCCAATGCATGCTTAATTCTTTCCAGTGTGAGATGTGGTCCAGGAAAACAAGACATGCCAGATTTTGCTCGAGCATGACTTAACCTTCTCCCAGAAACCACAGGCTGAAGCTTGTTTGGTTGCATGGATTCTATCATAGCCTTAGGTGACTGATCCTCGGTAGAACATAGACTTAACCGATTCATTTGCGAGCAGCAGAGTTGTAAAGAGAATATGACTTGCCTCTCCCACTGAGAAGCATCAATATTCGAGTTATCAAGACTTCTCACCGAGCAATCTTTCCTTTTAGCCACCTTCAAAGTTCCAGGAATTTGTACCTCAGAATCACAATCTTGACTGACTGATCTGGGAGAATCTGGAAACAGTTGTTCCTCTGTATAAGAAGAGAAACATCGCACTCCAGCCTTGTTCATACTAGGAGACATAACACCCGGTCTTTCTTTGATCCCAAGACTACATTCCCCATCATCTTCAGCTTTTTCTCGAGCTTGCTCTTCGCAGTTATAAACCTGAAAGTAAATTGCGTCACAAGTCCCTAAGTGTTAGTCTACAAGAAGGCTTTCAAATGATTTTTGTTTAGCTTTCAAATGATTATGAGCTTAAACTACAAAGCCAACATAACACTGTAGACGCTTAAGGTTATCCTTCACTACAAAGGCAACAACAACATCTAAAACAGTTCACTTAGCTAGACCGGTGGTACAAAATCGACATAAATCATAACATGTTTTAAGATTTTGAAAACTGAATATAGAGCCTAATACTTAATTTATCGAATGTTTTTGGATAAAAAATGAACCTTCTTGTAATCCTCAAGCTTCTTGGTTTTAATCTTCTTATGAAAGATAAGATCATTCGTCGTCGTTTCACGGATGAAGCGTTTCTTACAGGGTTTAGACTCTGCATTGGCCGAAAAGCTGGTTTGGGATCAACCGGAGATTTCGTTAGCAACGAGGGAGCTCATGAGACCACCAACGGAACTTGGCCACAGTTAACGGAGGAAGCAGTGACTGAGCAAAATCTCCGGTGAACTCACCGGGGAAGGGACAGCATTTCCGGATATCAACACTCCTAACATTACGCGTGTACTCTCTGTCGTATCAACAAAAACAAATTAAAATCAAAACAGTGTCTAAATAGTAAACAAAAAATAGCAAACACTCACCTGATGGAGAATCCTTCATAGTCACCCTCCATGGATCATACAAAGGCGACGAATTGAGAAGAGAACGACTAATAAGATTAGCGAGAAAGTAGAGAGAGGAGGAGAGTTTCAGAGTTTTTCGCTCAGAGAGTTCTTTTCTTTTTTTCTCTCTCTAATGGCGCTTGCTTTCACATATTCGTTTTTTCGATTTTTTAAAAAATAAATAAATATGATAATTTAAAAGAAGTGAAAGCGATAAGAGACAGCTACCGAACCCAAGTGCAGAGGCACAGACTTATATATATCAGTCTCTAACCATTAACTCTACGACCTTCAGAGGGCTGGGCATTTTATCCGTTAAATTTGATTCGATTCGTTATCCGTTGCTATTCGATTCGAAAATTCCGAATATCCGTAAGCTTTCGAAGCAAAGCAAATACTAAAATTCAATATCCGTCAAAATCGAAGCAAATCACAAATATTAAAATTTTGGGAAGCGAATATCCGATCCGATCCGTCAATATATAAATACATGTATATTTTGATTATATTTAAAGTTTTAAATGTATAAAATTATATAATTATTATTCTAATATATTATTTGATAGATTCTATTCATATTATTACTTATATAAAAGTATTACATAAAAGGAAGAGAAAATATTTACGATAATTATAATTTTTTTTTAAGTTTTGTGTTATTATAATTTTAACTAAGTTTAAAAATTTACAAAATATGAAGATTCATTGCTTTTTTTAATTTTTATCTTTTATATCATGCAAAAAATATATTTTACAAAACAAATTTGTATCAAATTTTTAAGATTATTTGTATTAATCAAAACAAATGAGAGATCCGTAAGTATCCGCGAATATCCGCAAATATCTATTTATTTTCCGGATATCCGTTTTTCCGAATATCCGTATTTTTCCGAAGCAAAGCAAATCGAAAAATCAGATATCCGTAACATTCGAAGCAAATCACAAATACCTTCAAAAACCCGAATATCCGATCCGTGCCCAGGCCTTCAGTCTTTAGGTCTCCCCCTCACGCGCTAATTTGCCTTCTGATCCAAGTAACCCCTAACTCTACGACCTTCATCTTTATCTGCAGTGATGTTAAATTTTTCAGAAGCTTTGGTATCAACATCAGTCAGAAAATACAGATTGGATTTGACTTATGACTGAACAGACAAATAAATAAATAAATAAAACTACCGATTTGACCTCATATATTATTTCAGTACACACTTTTTCTAGTACTACATAGCTTTTTTATTTATCGGCTCGAGGTCTTTTCTTCTGATAGTCATGGATTTTGATGATGTGTACTCAGAGATCTACCACCTAATAGATTCTAACTACTATATTACCAACGCAAGCCAAAAAAATAATTAACAACATTTTAAACTATTGTTAATGTAACGTCTTCAAACCATTCCAAGTCACGCAACTTAGATCTCTTCAGTAACTCATAATAATACATACATACAATGTTCTGCTCGACTGTAGGTTCAGTATAAAACAGTAGCCAATACAAAAAGGCTATAATGTTTAATTTGACATTGATTTCTTGGCGAAACCACAATCGTCTTCATTAAGTATATAGTTTAAAGAAAGAAACACACAAAGCTCCTCTTGGGGGGGTCACCTGGTTATGGATGAACGGCTACTACTAGGATTCACATAATCTCGCTTTGTAAACAATCTGATTCTTGGAAGGCACTTTCCTAGCCTCACCTGTTCCAAATCATAAAGCGTCTCACAAACTTCAATACTAGACACACAGAGAAAGAGTGATACAGTGATAGAGAGAGGGAGAGTGTGACAACCTTCCAGCTCATCTTCCTTGCAATTCGATCACTTATCAACTCCAAAACACTGATGATTTCTCTAAATGTTGGCCTTTTTGATGCCTCATTGTCCCAACATTCCTGGATTAACCTGAAAATAGTGGGGCCGTAAGAATTTCTCAAAGTAGACTAATGATATATTATGTTTGAAAATTGGGATGCTGTTTAGGATAACTTACTCTCTTAATCCAAAAGGATAT